>NW_027557534.1:0-4384 GCF_052425735.1 Oculina patagonica
CGATGGCAAGGATGGAAACGGATTACAATTAAGACGAAGTGCACATCTAAAGGTTTGGTTGGGTTCCTTCGATATTTGACATATTCATGCTAGAACCTGCATTGGGGAATGCTATAATCAAACATGCAAGTTGCTCTATTTTATAAAAGGTAACAAAATGAACCCAAAATAACTCACTCAAATGAGGACGACAGTCTCTTGAGGAGTCGATAAAACACTTCACTGTTATTCTCCAGAGCTCTAAAAGTAAAACAAAGCTCAAAATCACATACCGTAAAATTCTGATTACAAGCCCTGGGCTTACACAACTTCTCAAGGGGTTTTGGGTGGGCTTATAAGCGGAATAAAAAAAGGTTTCGAAACGAGCCACGGCAGTGTCGATCGAAATACGTTTTTAAGTTAAAAAGTAGTAATAAAGCAACCTTTAGGCCCAGTTCAGTACTGTTATCCAGCAGAGGGGGGAGGGGGGGGGGCATATATCCGGAGGGGCCAATAACCAGATGTAATTTTTGTCTCCAGGTAAATGGGCCTATAACCAAGGGGGTTATAAGCGGGGGAGGCTTATAACCGGAAGTTTACGGTATATATAGCACAAGTAGCCTCTATATAGTAACAACCCAACTGGGACCCAAAGATAACTGCTAAAAAAGCGGGAGACCAGGAGAAACCAGAATTAAAGAAGTTTACTTACATTTTCTGATGGTAGACGCCGTAGTTGTGTTCGGTTAGAGTCAGCAAGGTTCTCAGAGCAAGTAATATGGTAGCAAATGACTGCTGCTCTGATCCTATGTGTTCTAACAACGCTGCACAAATCACTTCCAGCATCTCCTTGTCGGGCAAAGTATTGGCCAACTACAACAACAAAACACAAAAGCAAATTATACAGTATATTACGATATGGACACTCGGCACTTGACGTAAAAACTGCCAACATATACCCGACATATACGCCGTTCTAAAGCTATGGTAGCTCGCCTTGAAGAAAATCTGACTGAACGTTGCAACGATCGTCTTAAGCAAAATAATTGACAAATTTTCAAACTGACTTACATGTTGGTCCGTGAAAGGAGTTTCAAATGGCATCAGGCTCACTGTAGGATCACATAGGGACTGCACGATGGACTGATATGACAAAAACAATATATGTTACTGTTAAAGTTATTATGTCGGCCAATCCGAGAAAATTGCGCGCGAACATAACGTCAATGGAACTAACGACAAGCGTAGCCTACGAGCAGGCTCTCTATTCGGGTGCAACGTGAATCTCTGTGCGAGCGCTGAAGGCGCGAGTTTCGCGAGCGAGCGAAAAAGGTTACTTCGCTCGCCGAAACTCGCGCCTTCGGCGCTCGAAGAGAGATTCACGTTGCACCCGAATAGAGAGCCTGCTCGCAGGCTACGCGTGCGCGGAAACATATTACCTGTCACAAGCGCGGAAAAGTAAGTAAAACTTTGGTAGCGGGCGCCTATGTAGTTTGAGCGCACGTTTGGGAACCGAAAACTACACAGGCGCCTACACGACTTTCAGTGTTAATTACTGACTTAACAAATGCAAAACCAAAGAAGAAAAATGTTTATCCTGGGAAATTTACGGCAGTCCCGTAGTAGGCGATACTCCTTTTTAAGACCGAATTGCTTGTTAGAATATACAATTTAACACTTATTCTAACAGCTAAAAACAAAAGTTCCATACCACAACACAATACTGAGATCTGGACACCATCTGATTTTCTGAGGAGCCCTTCAAACATGACAACATGGACGGCAGGAGACTGGGAAAAAGCAGGTCATCGTTCTTGGCATTTCCACTGCGAAGAAAAAGTGATGTAAAATCATAGGTCAAATAGCGTTCTTTCGAAGATAGGACTATTATTATTACTAAATCATTCTCACTATAAAAGTTGTATTTTTTGGGTCATAATTAAAATGACGACAAGTGTGATAACAATCGTAACTGGCCGTTGAAGTTTCATTACTTTGTTCTCCTTGTTTTTCCCATGTATCGCGTAGTCAAGCAGACCATAATGTATAGATTACATGCAATTTAGATTCAACTGAAAGGAAAACTAGGTGACTTGGCCGTGTTGGGTTGGCCGTGTTGGGTTCAATATGACACCTGCATGACCTAAGATGAATTAAAGCAAATTTTCTATTTAACCGTTCCATCCTTAATACCGACTGAAAAACTCTCATCAGTGGTCTCCACAAATTTCTTAAAGTACTTTCTAGGAGAATTTTGCAATATATCGAGCCAATCCCCTTTTAGTAATCACTTTCCTTATTCTCCCGATCTATATACACGACGTTGAACTGAATTTTAATAGTAAACATTTTAATATTTGGCACAAGTTTGTAGGTTGGTGGCTGGCTGGTTGTTTGGTTGGCTGCCTGGGTTGCTGGTTGGTTGGTTGGTTTAAGGGAAAATTGCATGTTGATCACCTACCTTGTTTTTAAAAGTTGGAGAAGCGACACTTTAACAGCTGGTTGGGATGACAGATAAGCTAACAGGGTCATGATACGCACGCCTCCACCGGTACAGCTACGTGAAATTAAAATAAGAAAACAAAACTCACAGTAAGTAAAAGTTGAGATAGGGTCTTTCTTAGCTTTCGCGCAGCTGTCTCCAAAAAAGGAGACGGTTGCACGCAGGCTAGGTCTGTCTTTCCATTTTTTGCAAATCTTTTCCACTTATGTACAGAAGTCACGGGAACAACTTTCTTTTTCGACTAGAATCATGAGTTCCTCGTTCCACGGAGATTTTTGTTATTTACGTCACGGTGAAATCAGCCTGTCAGTCTTACCGCATGAGTGCAGTCAGCGAATAAATAGCTGTTCTTTTTTTCTGAAGGTAAAATTCTTCGACAACAGGACGCGAATCTAGTGTTGCATGGAGGCAGCACACTCTCGTAATGAATTCTCTACAGTTTGCTTAGCAACAACAGAAACGCGTGACAATGAGTGCGGTATGACGGTTTTCGCCCGGCTTTTAATCCTATCAAAGTTATTGAGAGAACCAAAGATAGAGAAAAGAAAACGAAGAACATCATGTTTAAAATGCTCGGCATTTGTTTAAGGAGGCTCGATGTAGTATTTTTTTTTAGCCCTAGGGTAGTAGTTTTGAAAATGAAAATTATCTAGGAAGCCAATGTTCGATTTTTGCCAAAATACACCACAATGATCATTTACGACCAAAGTTTAATTTTTTACGGGTCACTTAGTCACAAAGATTACCATAGCAACAATTGTTGTTTCCTTTTTTTTATTTAAACAAGCCTAATTTTCTCGAAATCTAGATTGACTTTTGGTATTCATTTTTTGATATGTTTAAGATTAGTAGATTAACTAACAGTTGACAGAATTTGTTGAAAAATCTGCAAGAGCGTTTTCAAGTAAATCAAGAATGAAATTTTCAGAAATATTCCGTTTTAATGTGAAAAAGGTGCTTTTTAATTGTTTCGTAGTATTTGAACGCAGTTATTCAAAATAAAATATAAATACTTACACCATCAAAGACCATTAACTAAAAAGCAAGAGAGTTTTTGCTTTAATTTGGCAAAATATATCGACTGCCAATTGTAGGAAACTACAAGAAGTTACAAAAAAATTCGTTCTTGATTAACTCTAAAACGCTCTTACAGATTTTTCTGAAATTTTGTCTACAGGTAGTCAATCCACCGTACTTTAATATATCAAAAATTAAATACCAATTGTCAATCTAGATTTCGAGAAAATCAAGCTTGTTTAAAAACAAAAGAAAACGACAATCGTTGCTATGGTAACCTTTGTGACTAAGTGACCCGTAAAAAGTTAAACTTTGGTCATATTTGATCATTATGGTGTGTTTTGGCAAAAATCTAACATTGGCTTCCTAGATAATTTTCATTTTCAAAACGACCACCCTAGGGCTAAAAAACCTACATCGAGCCTCCTTAAGTTCTAACCTGTTTTCTTCTCCACTTGCTTTGCTCATCTCACTGTCCAGTGTTTCCAGAAGTGTTCTGATAAAAGTACACACAAAAATATGAACAATTAGCTGGTCGATGAAGGGTCGATTTAAACAAAACATCCTGTATGGTTTAGTTTACTAATTATAATCCACATGTTAGTTGACGAGTTGCAAATCACGTGCCGTTGGCTCATGTTTACAAACTCAGTTGTGTATTTTCATTAGCGTTCGTTTAGGAAAAACTGATACAGTCAACTCCCTCTAAAGCAGACACCTTCGGGACCACCATTTCGGCGTCCGTAATAAAGGACGTCCATAGTAACTAGAGTTATTTTCAGTAATTCTTATTAGTCGGTACTTCAACTCCTGTCATTAATAATGGGGTGTCCATAATAGCCAGGTGTCGGCAAGGCGAGAGTTGACTGTTATGTTTAGTGAACA
>NW_027557535.1:0-4389 GCF_052425735.1 Oculina patagonica
TGTCCTTTTTCGTCAATTTTGAGAGATGTCATTCCAGATAGATAATACTCCTGTTCTATTTCCTTTGAAAACCCTTACGTCCTTCATAATTAATAATTTTGCATTTTTTTTTTAACGAGATTGCTATATCACTTCATAATTAGCTAGTACTTGTTGCATACAAGAAAACGCACGATGGTGGCTTGTACATTATGGTTTCCATGCACGACACGACACGTTTCTTACAGAGCGCAACCGACAAGAGCGCGAGACATGCATAGCCACGCGTGTCGCTCGCGTGTGACGCAAAATTGCCTTTGCTGTCGCGCGACTCGCGCGCCAATCCCTTGTGTCCAGTCTGTGTTTTCTCCTCGATTCTCCATACAAAGCAAAAGAATTCTAACGATTGAACTAAGACAAGCGGACGTAAAAATAATTACTCGAAGAAGGGTTTGACAAAAGCAATTGAAAGTGTCACTAAACGCTATAATGGAGTCTTGAAAAATGAGATTCATGCCCTTGAAAATTAACAGTCGGATAAACATTAAACTGCGCTAAAGAGGCGAATTGCCTTGCTGAGATTACAGCTGTAATCGCGTTGCGGGTTTCCGGCAAAACTAAAGGCTTTTCTCGACTCCTGTTCGAGTGGTAATAAAAGCAAGGTAGATTTTTGAGGATTAAAAACCTTCTAAGCCACTTACGGCTTCGGACTTCGTTTTTCATCACCGTGAAAGAATAACAATATGTGTTGTGGAAAGTGACTATTTACGCTATAATTATCGAGAAAGGACATTTAATATTTATTAAATATACTCATGTGGAACCAATATTTTTCCAGTTTATAAATTTTGCGATTCTTGTGGTTTATTTTTTTCACGATCCGCGAAAGCCGGAAATTCCCTTAAAAGATTCCCCACAATAATTTATATAGTTTATCTTACGATTTATAAGGTATCAATGAATAGTTTTTAATTCCACTTTTACACGGTCCGCTACACCATCGCAGAAATTATTTTGTCTATTTTTCTGCAGAGAAAGCAAGTCTCTTCCCTCGCAAATTTGCATCGCGCCAAACAAAACAAGATCGCAAATCTGCAAAATTTAATTCCTGTAAAAATATTCTGACATACGGTTTACAGTCGAATCCCGATAACTCGAACCTTCAAGGGAAATCGAAAAAGGTTCGAGATATCGGGAGTTCGAGTTATCGAGGGTAAAATTAGTAAGAAAATGACCTGCAGGGGAATTGGAAAAGGTTCGAGTTAGCGGGAGTTTGAGTTAATGACGGTTCGAGTTATCGGGATTCAACTGTAGTAATTTTGAAATGTTTTTGTCTCGTGTCGCCGCGACGACGTTGTCATGACGACACGAGATAATTCTACAGGGGGAGAACTGCATTCCATGCGTGTTTGGTTATTTATGCTCCCGAATTTTCCCGCCATGTCAATATTTTTTCCCGCCATGTCAACATTTGCTTTGTGAGGCCGCGGAATTTTCCCGCCATGTCAACATTTGTTTTGTGATCGGATGCCGCCGGAATTTCACATCAAAGAACTAATGTTTCTTTACAAAGGTCGCAACTAACGCGCTGGTTTATCAAACAGTAAGTTAGGAGTATTTATTGTAAAGGGCTTATGCTGTAAAAATACAGGCACGCGAAAAAGAGATGACGTTTTTTTTTCAACTTGCAGCAAACGAGCAAATTTTAAGTGGTCTAACAGGCAATAAAAATGGAACAGAAATAAGGCCCCTTTAATTTTAGCTTGCAACAGTGCCTATCCGCTAACGAACTGGCTAGTGAAACCCTACCCGGACAGAGGACGCCTGACTCAGGAGCAGCGAAAGTTTAAAACCTAAAGTTCGGTGCGCTACGATCTGTAGTGGAACGAGCATTTGGCATGTTGAAAGTTCGTTGGAGAATTGCGTTGAAAAAGGTTGAACAAAAAACGAGCATTTTTAAAAAGACTATGATTGCTACGTGGGACTTTTGCACAACTTTGTATTGAAAGGGGTGACCTTTGTGGCATGAATAACAACAATTTAATAACAGAAGATAAACGATTAGATAAAGACAATTATTTTGATGCCAAATCTTTAAAAATGTCAACTGTTTTGTTTGTTTGTTCAAATCATGGATAGTAAAAACTTTTACTATCCATGTTCAAAACTAGCGTTGTGCTGTTCCATACTTTTTCCCACATTTCAATAAAAGAACTCTGCCAGTCTGGAGTCGTACTTTTTTGCCTTTCTTTTTTCAGGCGCCTGATTCATCGAGAGAAACATTTACACTTTCGATTTGCAGAAAGCCTCGTTTACACTCGGCTCTGAGGTAAAGGTAGAACTCAATGTATGACCGAAAGAGGGAAATTATATTTGATGAGTTTTCTTAGGATTGAAGAGCAGAAATGCCAATCTAAAGCGCAAAACATACATTGTTTTTTATTTTTTTGACCCGAAGATTGACCTGAGTCAAGAGGCACTTCATGTAGCTTCATATATCCTGCTGTGAATTCCACGCTACAATGAACACAACTTTTATAGACGACAACAACAGCCTTTTCAGTGCATGAATGAAGCTCTTAAGAGGAATACACGTAGATGTGACGCATTTTTTTTTCTTTAAATTAGCTGTACGCTTTTCAATTTTGGATATATTTGAGCTGCAGCCAGCAGTTATCAAGAAGAATACAGACAAGTTTTACGTTCTTAAAATAACATTCTAACCTTTGCCGACAAGATTGTACTGAAAATCAATGAAATTAATTGTAACTCAAGCAGAAAACGCGTAGAAGAAGAATGAAATACACCAGGTTATTACAAACGCATAATACAATGTACTAACCGAAAGAGAGAAATTATATTGATGAGTTTTAGAACGGATCTGAAAAGCAGAAGTGTCTAATAAACAACAAGATGTCAGTAGATGGACCTGCCTGTAAATTTTTCGTTGTCGTTGTTGTGCATATAACGCTAGTATACCGCAACTTAAATTGAGCGAGAAAAGCAGTTTTTAACATGACGCTCTAAAATCTCTTTGGAGTGTCTTGTCGGATCAATTTAGGTTTCTGGGAAACCGCTCACCTACCCCTCCCCAAACCTAACATTAACCCTTACTTATCGCTTTGGGCAAAATGTTAGGTTTGGGGAGGGGTAGGTGAGCAGTTTCCCAGAAACCTAAATTGATCCGTCTTGTCTTGTGGTCGCTTGTAAAGTTTTAATTTGTGCAATTGTGAGATGTATCAGAATAACAGCTTCACTTTGCCAATTTAAAGAATAGCGTGCTTTCATTTGATATCTATTATTTTATCTTGAGAGTTTTGGAAAGTAGTTGAAAATCATTTCTGCTTACAACGCGTAGGAAAATGGTGAAGGTTTCAACAGGATATTTACTGTTACAACTGTATTTATAGAGTTTACAGTCGTGGAATATAGCAGATATAGCTTTTATATCAACGTAATTAGTATACCTAATGGTAAAAATGTTGCTGAAAGAGTGGACGATGTAAATATCAGTTGTTCGATCTGTAAGCATTGTTCTTATCTTTGTGTAGACAACTTTTTTTTAAATTTAGCCGCGGCAACAGATTGTATCGGGGTTAAAGAGGGATTGTAATCTAAGCAATTAGTTGGCGGTTCGGGATTGAATGTCAAAGTTAATCTTGCACACATGCATGCATGTCGTTTGAACAAAAGGTTTGAATCGTTTGAATCGTTAGTCGATTGAATACCCAACCATTTTAAAGTTGTGACCAGTTATGGTACAGCATAGTAAGCTCTGTGTAGAAGTTAAAGTCTCTCTTTAAAAGTGAGATTTGTACGAGTTAAACACTACTACATAGTTTATTGCGTACGTTCGCGCGGAATCACGTGTCAAGCAAGATCGAATGTTTTCTATTAAGCAGAACCCGGCAGAATATTTCATTCAGTAGATTTAAATAGCGAAGAAAATGACTGTAATTTACACGTTCTTCAGCCGCTGCGTTGTAGCTTTGGCGTTAGAAAAACATTAAGACCGGCTCAAGAATGACCAAAACCAAATTTCTCCTGACAATATCAATACTAAATCAGGAGAAGAGGTTATAAGAATTAACAAAATCATCACCACTCGCATGTCATTATCACTTAACAGGCTAAGCGTTCACGAATAAACACCCAAAGCGATATCTCATATAGCGTGAAGAAAGCACATGGAAGTCATAGTATAAGTATACAGTAGAATGAATGCTTAGTGAACAAAAGTGCAATACAGCGTTTTTCCACAGCTAAGTATCTGTCTGTCATCTTTTTCTGCTGTTATTGGAGTCCTTTAACTGATCAACTTTGCAAGCAAGAAATAGACGTGAAAAGCGATCTCTTTTTTAAATAAACTCTAAAAAGTGACACGAGACACTAAGCCCAGAGGGCTTTTGA
>NW_027557536.1:0-4388 GCF_052425735.1 Oculina patagonica
TTGATAGAATCGTGACATATTGCTGACAGTACATTCTGAACACATGAATTTGAATCTGCGGGGGAAATGTTATTGCATAAATTTTGCTGGTACGGAGCGAGAAAAATATGGTGGAACTGGTATCTGCGTGCTAATGTTGTTTGTCAGGTCATGGCCAATAGAGATTACGTTTCTATCCCAACAAAAGAAATTGTAGAAGTGTGCATTATATACTTTATGAATGATTACTTACAAGTTTGCTTCACTCAGGATTCTATAACTGCTAACTGGCATAAAACTCTATTCTTCCAATTGAAGTAGCCAAACAGAATTACTTGGTCATTAACAATAAACTGTAATTGTGACTCAGCCCATAACAACAGGAGCACCCAACGAGGAAATTTAGATCAAAATTCTTGGAATGTCGTTGTACTATATTTTACCGTATCATTTAGGATATATATGAATTAGCATAGTTAAATCTTTTCGGATTTTCTAGCTGAATGTTTAAGTGGTTGAAACTTTTAGGGAAAAAATCTCATTACCTGAATTTGCGAGCTGTTGTTACCTTTACGAAAATCGTAGCTGGCGTTTTTCTGTACCAAAACACCATTTTTACCTCTCCGAAAACAACAGGTGTTACTCTATTTCCGATATAACGACGGTTCAAGGCAACATTTCACTAAAGAAAATCGGAGTTGATAACAGGTCTTCTGAACACATATTCACCGAAGTTAACCGTTGGGTGTCCCTAATAACAAGAAGGTAACTGTGAAGAGTTTACATAGCACTGAGTGTTTTCATCTGCGTCGTTGGAGCGGGTGGGGAAGGTTACAATCGAGAGGCCTTATTCGATTGTAATGCGCATATCCTCACTCCCTGAACACATCCTCGGAGATAAAAGAACTTGAAAATGATTTAAAAGTATGCAATAACTTGCTTTGTCTAGTAAAATCAATCATTTAACCTACCAAAAGGATGATAAATGATTGGTTATTTACTTTATTTACGTATCAGAAAACGTAGTTGGTTTTCTCCTGGACAGCAAAGTGTTATTTCTTTATTTTTTTAAATTTACTAAGACTTGGTAACTAGGAGCGGATTCCGTTCCATTGGCTACACGAGTTTATGTTGGAAATAAACGAACCCTGTGCTGAGAAGCAAGAAACTAACAGTGATACATTTCAGCTGGTTCTTCGACACTGCTGCCATTTCCTTGCTTTTTTGAATATATGTATAGATGGGCTTTTCTTCTT
Source organism: Oculina patagonica (assembly GCF_052425735.1). Lineage (NCBI taxonomy): Eukaryota > Metazoa > Cnidaria > Anthozoa > Scleractinia > Oculinidae > Oculina > Oculina patagonica. The sequence goes on from NW_027557536.1 coordinate 1,236, forward strand.
TGATGTCAAGATCAAGGCCATAGAGGGTCGAAGCAACTTGGCTAAAAAGTAAGAGAAAGAAGAACGGTGAAGATTGTCCTTTACTCGTAGAATGTCGTAGAACTGCTGTAAAGTTTTCAGCTCTTTTATGCTAGCATTTATCTACCAGACAGGAGGAGCGGTAGCCTAGTGGTTAGCACGCTGGACTCCAAATCGACACTTCACTCTCACAGTTCCTCCCTCCGCCCAGGTGTATAAATGGGCACCGACAAAATCAATGCCACGGTGACCCTGCGATGGACTGGCATCCCATCCAGGAAGGAGTATAAATACTCCTTGTCGCTTAATGCTACAGAAACGGGGATAATCTCCAACCTGATGGACCACTAGGCCCAAACGCAGACTTTAGGCCTGGTCAAACGGAGACGCAAGTCGAAAACTTGCGTCTACTTGCGTCTCCGTTTCGCCAGGACTTGCGTGCACTTGCGATGACTTACGTTCACTTTGGTCGAGATCAAATTTGCACGCAAGTCAACGATAGTTTTTCACCATTTGGCTACCCAATGCAAGTAAACGCAAGTCTTGCTGTTTTGGTATTTCAAGTACTGAGTCGCAGCGCGCGCAGTGGCATTGAAATGGCCTTTTTTTTGGACAACTTGCGAGTTCCTTTGGCCAGCCAACGCAATTCAGCTTGCGACTAATTGCGTTACCGTTTGGCCAGAGCTTTAACCTTCACCCACCAGACATGGGAGTCGGCGGCAGTGAACCGTTGCAAGTGGAGGAACATTATCAATTCCGGACTACAGAGGGCTGATAAGAGGCAGGAGCTGGGGTGAAGAAAGGCATCGTCGAAGAAAAAAGGGCGAAACGAGCACCATGCCCCTCCATTCACCTGCAGCAAATTAGGGAAAGAATGACCCTTTAAAATAGCCAACGTTTGGATCTTTTCAAATTATAACATGGCACCCAAGTTTCTGGCAATTGTGCATGTTTCGTATTGACTTTGTTTTCATTGCCTGACTCAAGTCTCCTAAGGCAAATCAAAAACAGAAGAGTCTTTTTCGCGCCGTCGTTCAAACCAAAACTTGTAAGAATCCTGAATCACAAAATTCTACTGGCATTTCAAACTCATCAGCTTGTGACACTTTCACAATTGGAAACCTGTTGGCGTAGTTTCGTTTTCAACGTGAAACATGTTCAAGAGGCGTGCACTTGTCGGTGGTCACAACCCACTTTCCAACCAACCAATAACTTCATTTTCTTGTGACATTTGACTTTCCTCTCAAGTACATTCAACAAGTGTTGCTAATCGGTTTCGCGAGGAATGAATTTTTAATTGAACACCGAAAGAAATCGTCTACTTTGACGATAATTTAGATGCTTCTCTTTTCGGCGTTAAGTTAATTCTAGAAGTGACATTGTAATTTGCCACTGTGGAAGATTAACAAAATTTTTAGCTGCATTATAACACGAGCGCTATGAAACACTCGAAGATGTTGAAATTTACTTTTGGAACAGACACAACTTGCTGAAATCACAAGAAGATCTTCCTCATTTTACGGCTTTCTCGAAGAATTGAAGGACGCAAAAAGTAATGTGGTGGCTGTGAAAAGAGTAATGGAACTTTTACAGATTTTTCGGTGGCAAAGATGGATCTCGTTTCTTGTTCTCGCTTGCGCTGTCCTTGCCTACAGAAAATTAGGTAATTACACTATTACGCTTCATTTCTGTCACACTGTAATGTAAAGAGGCCTCTCTACACACTCAAACGTTTCATGATTATTAACCACGTTCCAGGTCATTTAATGTTCGTATATTCAAGCCCCACCTCACTTAGCACTTTGTTTACCACTCAAGAGTCATTTCACTTTTACTTGTTTTGCTTATATACAAGACTCTCACATGAAAATGTAAGGCTTAATGTTTTCTTTTTACTATTACGTTGTCGAGATCAAGATAGTAATTATCCTGGCTGATTGTCATACTTTATTTTAATTTTATTTCGGGGAATTTTGGTAATACATCGAAACAATATCCTGGAAACAACGGATTTTTTTTATTTTTCATTCTGTCGGTATCAGTCAGATCAGTGAGAGATCACTCTCGAAAGTAAGGACCAAGGACTGCTAAGTGTTAAAGTTTTTAATAAACGATTCTTCTTCTTGTAACCGAAAGTATCGTTTTCAAAGACATGTCTACACATCACTTTGGATTTACCCATAAAAAAAGCAAACAAGAACAAAAGAAACATGTAAACTCTGAAAGCAGGGTTTATGTAATTTCCCCCTCTACGTTTTTCAAGTTGCTAAATAAATGAACCTGACCACCTGACTGCAGGGGCTTCCATTGTTTGCGCGGCCATGTTCATTTCCCTCGCTTTTTACGCTTAACAATCTTAGAGAAAAATTAAATATACTAGGGACTCTTTATTTCTATTAATTCCACAATAAAACATTATGATTCTCGTCTTATGTGTGGCAGATATTCCAGGATACACAAGACAGTTTATTTCTAAAGTCAATAATGATTGCCGAGACTTCAAAGGAGTGCTGAACAGATGCCATGTGTGGAAAGATATGGGTTTCTGCTTCAAATATCGACGACAAATGCAGCACGTGTGCAACAGAACCTGTCAGTACTGTGGTGAGTATTCTTTTGTTCCACTGCCACTGTTGTAGCCATGGTGAGTAAATTTGTTTCCCCCTCAGATCTAGTTATGGCCAAATTTAGGGACTTTCTTTTGTTTAATGAGAAAGGAGCTATTAAGGCGGCATACAGAAATCAGCTTTAAGTTGGATAAATTCCGTCTCCAAGAGTTCTATGAGCTCAGGCCTTAGTCAGCGGCGTTGCTAAGCAGCATAGTAACGCTGGTGTGCTTAAAGACGGTGCCTCCTTAATACAAAGAACAAATTTGTATTTTTCACGATTCATGGCTATGCAGGAAAAGCAGATCTTAGCATGGGCTATTGGAATTCAAAAGAAAAATTGGGGATAACCACGCATTTTCATAGATAAGTTAATCTGGAACAAAAATGCTAACTAACATTTTTTCTAAAACCCGAAAAACATATGTTTCTTTACAGATTTCCTTAGAATTCGCCTTCACATACACAAAAGTATTACTAATTATAAAAATCTTACAAATACATCAAACATTTATATATATATATAACT
>NW_027557537.1:0-4381 GCF_052425735.1 Oculina patagonica
CGTTCAGCAAACTCATGTTTCTCGCGCTCAGCCCAGTGGATTCGCTTAATAATACGAGTTGAAGAGATTAATTTTTTAAGTTCTTTGAATATGTATTTTATCACGCCCTAAAAAACAGAACTTTTAATTATTTTTCGCTCTATGTTGATGTTCTAGTCACTAACACTTTCTTTTATTTGTAATTTTAAATACTTTTTTATCTTAGTTTTAAAGTATTGTATTTTTAATTTATTATTGTTATTATCATTATTATAATTACTTTTAAAAAACTTTTATTATTATTATTAGTTATTGTAATTATTATTATTATCTATTATGATTTTTACTACTACTACTATTATTATTACTAATATAATTATTGTTATTAATAACTTATTTATTTATTTTTTTAAAACAGGACCCATGTTGAAAGCAGTTCTTTTTCTCAAAATGACCATTCTGTAAGATCAAACTTAACACTGGCAATGTCGCTATGTTGCTGCAAATGAATTCTTAACACCATGATTTGTTGAACGTCAACACATCCTATCAGCATAATACATAAGTATTGTAAAACCTTCCTCTCTATTGTTAGTACCACCTGGTCCCTCAAGCTGTGGTGTTTCCCCTATGACGCGTGTCATTGGTGGAGTTGATGCTAAACCAGGAAACTGGCCTTGGCAGGTGAAATGCATCTCATTCTTCTTCTAGTCCAAAGTCTTATTTCCTTTGTATTTTTCTTGCGTGTCAAACTGCTTTCAACCAAAGTAAAGGTAATACAGGCGAGAAAGCAGGCCAAGTGACATAACAATATATGAAAGTAAAGCTGTGAAATTTCAATTCGTATATTTGAGCAACAGGAGAAAGGTTAAACACATGAAAAATCATCTGATTGCAAAAAATCCAAAAAAATAAGGCTAGAACCAGACAAGAGCCCATGACCTTTGTAATACCAGCCCAGTGCTCTTACTGACTGAGCTGACAAGCCACCTGCGAGCTAGTTACTTTAGGATTTCGTCATATATCCGTACAGGATGAAGATGTGCAGGTGGATAGTCAGTAAGACTGCGGGAGAAAGATTTAACACACGAAAGATCATAGCACTTATATATGTACGCAACTAAAGCAGTCATGGTTACAAGAGAAAAAAATGAAGCCTGCCCTCGGCCAGCTTAGTAATGTTCAATTTATCATAAGGTTACATTAAGCCTTAGCCCAGTCAGATAAAGAATTAGTCAACATGTGACACCACTTGAGGTCCAATTGATAAGATGGTGGGGGCGGAGGGCAATTTATTTTTATACTTGGGCAAACCAAGACACCCATCTGAGAATATTGCTAACTAAAATGGCTTAGACTGGTGATAAATAATTCATATATGAGTGACATTAGTTGTCTTGCTTTAAAAAAAATAAATTTTAAAACAATAAGTTTCTTGACATATATAACAAATGATGATATTTCAAATACTGGATTACATGCATATGCGGGTAGATTTAAATAATTTGTGTCCTCCTTAGAATTGAATTTACCTGTTGTTTGCCCTGGTAGATTTTTGTTAAAACCTAGTGAACAACCAGTCAAACAGCCTTCATCAGGTCTGTTACAGAGAGATGTTTTCTGACGATTAGTTTTTTGAGAAATGGACTCTCTACTATAGCTGCAAATTTCCTTAATTTTTCATTTCATTCTTGTTCTAGATCGCCCTTCATATGGGAAACAGGTTCGGGTGTGGTGGATCTTTGATTGCTCCTGATTGGATCCTTACAGCGGCTCATTGCATTGCTTCCAGGTAGAATATCGTATTTCCAAATGACACATTGTAAAAATTTCCCTTGCTCTTCCTGGTTTATAAAATGCAGATTTCAGGAACAAGAACCATCATAGATGCTGATTTGTTTTTTCAACAATTTTTAAATAAATAAAGTAAAATAAGGATCATAAGCTGTAGATGGAAAAGAGGTTAAAAATCAAGGTTAACAGATATGGATTTTAAAATATATCTCACCCATGTCCTTCCACTGACTTTTAAATATATGATTCAGTTTACCAAGCTATTTTACTATTCGCCTTGGAGAGGACAAGCGAAATGTACCTGAAGGAACTGAAGAGAATATAAAGGGAAAACGAGTAATAAGACATCCAAATTACAACCAACCGTCTGCAATAAACAACGACATCGCCTTGATCCAGCTTGAAAGGCCAGCCAAGTTAAGCGCCAGAGTTGGAACTGTTTGCCTGCCTCCCCACGATGAGGTGGTTCCTCCTTCTGCCAAATGCTACATTACAGGTTTGACAGAAGAATAATGTATATTGTACAATGCAATCATATGGGCCAGGTTAAAAATAAAATAAAAATAAGACAGGCGGCGAAAGGTGAACTAAAAGTACCTTTTACCCTTTTTATTTTCACACTTGAACTTGTGCTTAAACTCGTTTTTTTTTGTTGCGCCATGTTCGCGAACCACAAAAATAAGGGGTCAGAGGTCATAATAAACTAACATCAAAATAAGCTGAGGCAAGCCAGTTGGCTATAATATAATGTAAACGAACTCTTCTCGAGCTACTCTACGTTTCGTCCTAAAATAATAAACCCTTAATTAATTGTACGGGGACACGACCGGCAGTTATTTATTTCCTTCATAGATGGAAGAGTGTCAGCAATTATGTAAATTACACCTTAAAAATGGTTTTTCATTCGGTCAAATTCAATTGACCCAAATTTATTTAGGCGTCGTCGGTAGTCAAGAATACCCTTGCACTTTTGGCGTTTTGTACTTTGCATTTTTTTTAAACAGATGAAACGAAAACAACAAATTCAGCGTGTATTAAATAAGTTGAGTCCCCAACTTGAGTTGTTCATGACTTGGTTGACACTCGAATTAAATTCGTTACTTGATCCTGCAGGCTGGGGCAAGATTAAGCATCCTGGATCAGCACATCACACACTTCAGCAGGCCAAACTACCACCGGTTTCAAATGACGAGTGTGCAAAGAAGCTGGCAGCATCGCCAGGTAACATTCATGCTCTGTGTGAGATAGAAGTACATAACTATTACAAGTCAAATTGATTTAGTTTCCTGCTTAACTGTAATTGCAAAATGACTAAGATAATTAGGTCAAACTGAATTAACTGCGAGGTACAGAAGAATGAAGAAGGACGTCTCATTACTCTTTGTTAACTGTTGTCAGCAGTTGGCCAACCTTACCTCATTTCTCTTGTGAGCTTAACTGTTGATGAACCGAATTCCTGTCTGACAATTTATTTTGTATACCATCTAATACTTTCTCCCTGAAGACATCGTTTCCTTTAAACGGGTAAACGAATTCCATCATTACTTTTTACCTCACGTAATATTTTTGTGTGTGAACTTACAGGTGGCGACAGACTTAAAATTACCCCACAAATGATCTGCGCAGGTGTGAAGGGAACCATTTTGAGTGGTTGCCATGGCGACAGTGGTGGACCATATGTCTGTCAGGCATCCAGCGGAAGATGGGTCCTGCAGGGTGCTGTGAGTTGGGGCTCACCCAGATGTTCTGCGGCCGAACGTTACACGGTGTTTGCACGAGTGGCCCAGTTTAGAAACTGGATTAACCAGTACGTCCGCATATAATATGTTCAACAAATGCTGTCATGTTTTAATCATGGGAATCAGCTAATAAATGACAAAGAAAGAACAAAATTGCGATACGTTGTCTGTTTTCGAATACTTATGTAATCCTTTAGTTTCTCTTTCCTTGATACTCCATATTCTATACGATGTTTAATAAACCAGTGCTAGACTGAGAAAAAAACGAATTGTTTGCATTCGGAATGTACGTTCCCCGACAACGGCTGTATATATATATATATAATTATAAGATCGTAGGCTCAGGCTCTGAGCAAAAATTATAGTTCACTGCTAAGGCACAAGTTCTGTAACTTCGTTGCGCAGGATTACTCCTTTTACATCCTTGGATTGATTTAATATCAAACCAAGAAAGGCTAAATCGGGCTAAATCCTTAAATCGGGCTCGAGTATTTCTCACAGTGTGTCACACAATGCCTTTGTTTACTTGAGAAAATCAAAAGGCTCTTTGGGCTGTCTCGTGCCACACTATTGGAAGATTTGGGTTGTCAACCAAACCTTTTTGGCCATTCTCGAGCAGTTCCCTAAAGTACACGTACCAGCATGGAAAGGGCCACATAACATAACGTGACACGTGTACCCAAACCTCCCCATTGCTTGATTCTTTTATAAAGCCCGGATACACAGGCGATTTTTGATACGATTTTTGTCGCGCTTTCCAATGCAACTCTTGTCGTGCTCGAGCTCGCGATGAAAATTGCACGAAAATCGCCAAATGTAAACCAGAGGCGATTTTGTCGCCGCGATATCGCAGAGGTCTTGAACTTGTT
>NW_027557538.1:0-4372 GCF_052425735.1 Oculina patagonica
CTGCATTCTTTCTACATTCTGTTGTGGTGCATTCTAACATAGTCCTAGCTTCTGCAGCTCAAGGGCGCTGGCGGTAGCCGTAACATATGACTACCTTGTACTGAAGCAATCAACGGCTATTCTAGTGGATACAGATCGAAAGTTCTTTCTGCAAAGATAGTAAAATTGTGATAAATTGGGTCAGGTTTTATGGCATATTTTTAGGATTGACAAAAACAACTGCATTCTTAAAATAAAATTGTCTGTCCCGAAAGGAAGCATGCAAGTGCTTATTGTGTGGTCTTGATTTCTATCTTATCTATAAATGCAATAAAATTAGTACAAAATAAAAAGAGCGGCGTTGATTGATATAAATTATAATAATAATAATTAATAATAGGACTTTTAAAAAGGCAACCGAGGCAAAATTGCAAGAAAAGCAAAACGGTTTGTCTGGACGCAACTGTACATTTGTAGAAGAGAAGAGTGACTGTTTCGAAGCTTAGATACTAGCTAGATAACACAGTGGTTGTGGTCTCGATCTTTTAAATATATCCCAGAATAGATTGCCCAGACCAAAGTGCACAGAACAAGGCGAAAATAAAGTATCAACACGTTACGCTCAAGAAATACAGTGATGCAGTAGCAGATTATACGCTGCATTTCGTGAATCCCTCTAAGGGGGGTCCTTCTTAACTACCAATTTGTTGCTAAGAAAGATTTCTGACCGTCAAATTTTGGAAACCGAACCTCCTATGGATGAGATTTTTGCACAACTTAGTTCTATTGAAGAGTCCTTCAAAAGTTTCAAAACACGACCATATTTGACAAGTCACGTGACCAGAATAGAAAAACCCTAAAACTGAAAGGGCGTTTAGATATAAGAATTAAAATCAGTGTCAACAAATAAAGAACGTCCATGTGCTTAATGCTTCGTATGGTTTTTAGAAAATTCGCATTGTTATTAAAGTTATGGCTTAATAAAGACTCGTATTTTTGGACTTTCTACAGTAGCGTTCCTTTCTTACATGTAAATGGTAATTCCATACTACGAAGGATTATGAAGAAAGATATGTCATCTCTAATTCTTTAAAACAAATCGGAACTTTACTTTTCTCACAAAAGTTTTAGGGATTTCAAATTCTAGCGCGCGGTTTGGGACTGGCACTAGTTAAGCACGTGCAATATCAATTTTTTCAATTCAGTTGTCCTCCTCACCAAAAATTCACCGTTAAGCATTGCCGAACGCTTCAAAATAGCTTGCCACCACAAACTATCTTGAGAAATTCCTTAGCAAACTGCTCTAGATCTGTAGTTAAGAAGGACCCCCTTAAGACTACTTAGTGTATACGTAACAATGAGTCACGTTTTTGTAACGGTTGACGATTTGGCGGCAACCTGATTTTGAATGGACGACATCAAGAGACGAAATAAAGATCCATTTTGCACAAGCCCTCAACTTTAAATGTGGTGAAGTAGGGCTGTAATAAAAAATCGAAGAACTTAGCGTATCTCACTACCATATTGAAGAGACAACACCAAACGACAGGACAGAATTTAACTCCAAACAGAACAAGGACAACAAGGTCACTAATGCTTAATTACCGGTAATAGTTCTCAAATTTGAATCATTATTTTCTTTTAAAATATACGAGAATTCCACAAAATTAGCCGGAAAGAAATGGGAACTTAAAGCAGCTTTTTTGCTCGTCTAGCATGTAATGGAATTTTGCAGCAAAATGTCGAGAAAACCACCTTCGAAACACTGTTTGCATTCCAGACAGGAAGTCAAAGTGTTGTCAGACATAAAATCAAAAATAGCAAACAATTTGCTTGTATTGTTTAACTAAGGAGGTAAGGGGCAAAAGTTGAACTAGAAATGAAATTTAAGTCTAATTTCTGGTGGCATCAACATAATGATTACGACCGACAACAAAATTATATTCTGTGTACTGAATGTCTGATAGAAATCTGATAGATGAGATCGACCAGTACAGTAGTGTCTGACTACAAGCTCAACATAAGAATTGAAATTTTCGCACTTGTTGTTGGGTTGTAAAAGCAGCAGGAGGAAAAATAGCCAGCACTGACTTTCAACCCTTCTTTGTACATTTTCTCACAACTTAGTGTCAATTATACATAGCATTTACTTAATCACACACACATCAGACATTCACGTGTTGAGTGTGATTTTTATATTTCTACAGTTTTCTAGATCAGATTTCTTCTGCACGGAATAAAGGCATTTATATCTCGTAATACGTCTAGGGGCAGGACCTTTAATTTAGACATTTGATTTCAGTTGTTCACAACAGTTTTTTGTCTCGCCCAAGATAGAGACGATAGCATTGCCATGATCGTCAATGGGAACACACCTGGTCCTCTATCTGACCGGCCCTGTACCACGTTGTGGGACACGCCCAAGATAAAACACGATAGTATCATGCTATATAGTTGAAAACATCTGTTGAGCGTATGACCGGCCCTAAATCACGTGGGGGGACACGCCCAGACATGACACTATAGTATCGCGCGATGCAGATGGGAATATCCGATCAGTCTGAGACCAGCTCTGAATAGGGGCCTCTTTACACGAGAGTTTTAGTCCCGGGGTAACTTTCGTCCCGGGATGAATTCATCTCGGTGTCTGGTCATTTCCTTGTTGCTGTCTACATGATGATACATGATTTCGTCCCGGGATGAGTTATTTCGTCCCGGGATGAACTCATCCCGGGACGATTTCATCCGTCCTAAGCACCGAGATGAAACGTGACGAAAAACGCCATGTAAACAGTTTTTCCGGGATGAAATGTAATGTAATGTAAGCAGGGGCAAGATGAATTCAACTCGGGCGGAACGACTTACGTCCCGGCAGCCCGGGATGAACACGCTCTTGTAAAATGAAATTTTTTTTCATCCCATCTCATCATGCAAAGAGGCCCTAACATGGTTGAACAAGCCCAAGATAAGCCACGATGGTATCAAACATAAGAACATGTGGTGGGTTACGCCCACCACGATAGCATCGTTCGGGTTTATCACCAACGAAAACATCTGGCTTGTCCGGTTTTACTGGCCCTCGACCATGTGGTGGAGCACAACAGACAGAGCTTTTTGCTTCATAGTCTCACTTTCTGAAGACATAAATTTCCCAAGGCGGACAAGCCATAAGCCATATAACGGTTGAGTTACTTGTTACAACGTGACACAAAAACGTTATGACACAAAAACCGTTCATGGAGAACTCACATATTCAAGCTAGTTATAAGAAAGGCATATTATTTTGTTGATCTACCAGTATAAATAATGAATCATTTCAGTGTTTCACGTTTTTGTAGCTTGCCGGCTGTAATTTTCTTTATTCAATTCTTTTTGCATGTGTCGGATGTAAATACACTAACACACTAGCATTCGTAAAATGAATACGTGAACAGTCGGAATAATCGACTAAAATCTCCGTCTCCACCTCGGTGGCGGTGGAATACATATAATAACCAAGCAATTTGCGTCGATTTTGGGCATGTACGCAAATTTTCATTTTCAATTCATACATAAAGCTTAACTTTACTCAATAACGACGTATTAGTTATATAAAGCTGATTTTCAGTCCGTACTGCGCAGACTCGGGGTTTGTTTTCGTTTTTATTTTGAATTCGTTGAAACGTTACACTTCGGTGACAGCATAAATGAAGTTTTTTAGTCCGCCATTACGGTTCGTTTCGTTCAAGAATTCCCGATGGGCTGTAACGTCGGTTTGAAATAGCGTGAAGGTTCTTCAACTCGTTATTATTTGTTCTGCAAGGATATCTGGCGTCAATAATGAAGAAAAAGGTAAGTTTGTCACGGAATTTTTAGTTTTGCTTGTAAACATTCCTTCGTGTGAGGCTCACATAAACATTTCAGCCGAGATTGCGCAGTACAGACTGGAATTCATCTTTAAGGCCGTAACGTAGAGCCGCACACTACTGACACTAGCACCCAGGCGTTTCACTTCCCGCTTTCTCATGACGTAGAAAATTTATGACGTCACAAGCCGGTCGTTGACTAACTAAGATCAACTAAGTGGAGAAGTGGTCTTTTTTTCCGAGTTCCACTTCTCCACTTATTTTCACTTTTTCCAAGTCACCATTTCACTTATCATTCAAGATGAACTAACTCCTTCCCAGGAATTTGTTTCACGCTCGTGAGAAATTGAACGCAAAGAGACTAGGCTGGTGGAGGGGCAGTTTTGTGAACTCACACCATCATAACACGACTAATATTGCAAATGAGAGATGCTGCAGAAATCCGACATTGACATACCTCCTACACACACTAAAGTGACTATACTTTCGTCTCATTCCTGATCTTACTAAACGGACACTTTGAATTAATACTTGTAGCTTTCTATATG
>NW_027557539.1:0-4368 GCF_052425735.1 Oculina patagonica
CTTTTTCATTTATGTCCCCGTGTTTGGTATTAAAGCCACAACACGTCTATTGCATCCTTTCATATTAAAACAAGGGTTCAAAGCCTCCATTGAGTCCAAGTTTTAATACTTTTATTATTATTGCTGTAAATAATAACATCCTATAAAAAGTACAGCTGATTGTGATAATAGCTTAGTGAGCTCACTAAGAGAATAGTTATCAGCATAGATTGATAAAGAAAAAAAAAAAAAAAAAAAAAAAAAAAACACTCAAGTCTGCACTCAGGAAGCCTGTCATTCTCGTCAGGGGCACAGTGACAGACCAGTTAGAGAGTTGTTCATGCATAATTCTGTCGACAAACGTAGGGTGAAAGCGCGCGCGCGGGGAGACGTTACATTAATCTTTGTATCCGTTCTGTAACGAACTGTAAAACGAAAAAACCAACCCAGGGTGAATCTCTCTAACCACGTTTCAAACCGCGGTACCACAGCTGGCCCTACGTGCCTGAGCCGACAATTATCAATCTATGTAGACTAATTTTCTATACAACATTTGCAAACAGCAAAAGTCCAGTGTCCGAGGTGAAACAGGAAAAGTTCGTTATTTGCGTTTAAAGTTTCGACGATGAAATAAAACGAATAACACGAGCAAAAAGTATTCAGACCCGACAAGCGTTCACAACTAAGTTGTATATACTATTACAAGGCTTGCTTTTCAAAAATAAATTAGCATACAGAAAAAATAATAAACTTACCAACGGAAGGATAAGAGCCAGTCGCGGAACAATCTCGTTTGGTCGTTTTTATTTTCAGGCTCGCGACAGTAACATGCACGCGCGTACCTTGTTTAAATGATCGTGTTGTGCACACAGTTTCACAAGAGACAGAAAGAAGGAATCTTTTGAACTTTGAAAATTGTTATGTTTTTAAGTTTGGTTTTTGATTTTTAGAAGCGAAGAATTAGTTCCATCTTTTGGGCTCCATTTTTGATATTCAAACCAAGTAGTATAGGAACTGACTAGGTTATAATATCTTGGCTTTTTGTAAGTAGCAGATGTAGACCTCATCCACAACGAACAAGTGAAAGGCAGGCCGACCAGAAATCATGTACCAGTGACATGACCATCTGAGAGACCAAACCAAACAAATGAATGCAGGGAGTGGAGGCTACATCCTGTTGACTGCGTGACTATAGGCTCTGATTTAATTTTTATTTAAGCGAAGGAATAGTTCCAACGTTGCGGGCGCCATTTTTGGTATTCAAACTAAAAAGTATTGGAACAATCTTGGTTTTGATATTTTGTTTTTTTTTGCGTTTATGTAAGTAGCAGATGTAGACCACATCCACAACGAACAAATGAATGGCAGGTCGAACAGAAATCATGTACCAATTACATGATAATCTGAGAGACCAAACCAGACAAATGAATGCAGGGAGTTGCGGCGGCTACATCCTGTTGGCTGTATGAATAATGAATCTTATTTGGAGGCTTTTCAGACTTAGAGATAATTTTTTAAAATTGAAGTGAATGTTTTGTAAAATCAAATTTGGTTTCAATAATAATAGAAAGAATGGCAATAGGTAGGAAGGTTAACGGGCCATGAGGCGCCTTCCCAGATCCATCCCACCCGATTTTTACAAGCTAGTAAGGAAACCTCAGGGTTTCCTCGCTGAACCGAGGTACTGGTGCAATGTTCTTCTACAGATACCCCACGCATCTGACAGAACTGACCTACAGGGGGCAGGATCTTAGGTCAGACATGGTCCGCCATATGCTGAGACTGTTGTCTGGCGTCTGTGCCCCTGACGAGAATGACAGGCTTCCTGAGTGCAGACTTGCGTGTTTTTTTTTTTTTTTTTTTTTTTTTTCTTTATCAATCTATGCTGATAACTATTCTCTTAGTGAGCTCACTAAGCTATTATCACAATCAGCTGTACTTTTTATAGGATGTTATTATTTACAGCAATAATAATAAAAGTATTAAAACTTGGACTCAATGGAGGCTTTGAACCCTTGTTTTAATATGAAAGGATGCAATAGACGTGTTGTAATTGTGGCTTTAATACCAAACACGGGGACATAAATGAAAAAAAAAACGATTCTTAAAATTACTTGTTGTCATCTTTTAGAAAAATAAATACGTCAGTTATCTAGGCTGGAATCAATCAAAAGCGTTTGATATATTTTCCGGTTTTCCCAAGTTCATTCAGAAAGGTTGGAATGGACAACTGGTTGGTCTGCGTTACTTGAGGTCAGTGGAAATTCGGTAACTACAGAGTAACGCTGCCGATGAACAAGTGGAGCACAGTTTACACTTTCGCTTGAAGGTGAGAAAACTTTCATGTCATTACATTATATTTTGTGTAGTTTTTAACAAATGTAAGTGTATCCAAGGCGTCTTGCATGAACAGTTTTAAGCGACAGACCTTCACTGTCTACAGAAATGCCCAAATTCATTGCGTGTCAATGGTCCGTGAATGCTCGAGAGATACAGACCCGGGAATGGGACAAGACCAGTGCGGTACTGCCATGTGGCCACTATACATATGAACTGTTCAATAAAAAGCAACGATTTTTGTTTATAATCAGGTTGTTTGAAGACAGATTTGGTCCGATCGTAGTCTAGGAAAACGCTTTAATACCGTATATATTCGATGCGTGAGAGGGTGCATGTTGTGTTTTACCAATGAGATGCAAATGTATGTAGGCGTTGGCGATTTAATTTATGTATTTCCGTCCGATGGCCGGAGGAGCTGGCTTTGTTCTCACTCATCAATCCATATCTAAACAGACATCTGGAGACCGCATATAAAATACTTGTGTCACGCAATCGGAGTTCATCATCTGGCAAGGCAATTTCTCTAAAAAAAACCGTCAACTGAAAAGCTATGTTCTGGAAATTCGCGCGAAGGTATTTGTTTAGGCTTGAACGGACATTATTCTCATTAATGAACATGAACATTGAACAGTTATTTTTATCTTAATTTAATCATTATCACACCTTTATCTTAGTATAAATAACTTTCTTTCGCATATGAATTTTAACTTGAAAATGGTGCCAGGATGTCACCGAAACGTCGTTCATTATTTTCGCTTGTATTTATTGTTAACTGTATTTCTAAATTTAATCTTATAAGAATCAGTGAGAGGCAGCTATATTCGCAGGCCAGGCTAGTATCATCCCGGCGGCCCGAATTGATCCCTAACCCCCAACTGATCCCCAAATTCACCTTTTCGGCTTTAAAATTTCACGTTTAGTGTCATGAGATGTCACTTTCCTTTTGAGGTAAACAAACTGCGAAAGTTCAGACATCTGCCAAACATTTATTTATATATTATACTTCTACAATGGGTATGTGTACAAGTAAAATGGCCACGACTTAAATTAAATTTTATGCTTATGGTGTTTGTAAAAACAATTCTCGATAATCCTGGGTAAGAAACCTAAACGGCGATTTAGTCAAGTTCTTCCAGTTTCCTGGCGCCGTTAGAGCCGGCGTATCCAATCGAACAAAATCGAACCAAAAATCAATCGAACCCAATCGAACACCTATAGTTCGATTGGGTTTGGTAATCGAACAAAATCGAACATCTATTTTGCTGTGAGTTCGATTTTCAAACCAATCGAACCAATCGAACACAATCGAACACAATCCGATTCAATTTTGTTTGGAATCCGTCTCTTGATAAGTAAAACACGCAGGACTAATAAGGGGGATGGTGTTACTGTACAAAATGTCCCCAACATTAACAAACAGGAGCTCGGTAATCGAACGTTCGATTGAGTACGATTGTCGACTGTTCGGTAATCGAACGTTCGATTTTGTTCGATTGTCGACTGTTCGGTAATTGAACGTTCGATTTTGTTCGATTGGCCAAATTTTATTGTGAGTTCGATTATGTTCGATTACCGAACCCAATCAAACGATTGATGTTCGATTGGGTTCGATTACCAAACGTTCGATTGCATACGCCGGGCGTTAGACAAACCAGAGAAGGTAAAAGTGGATAAGGTCGATAAGGCTATCCCAATAAAATGTTTCGTTTCCCATCACCCCGCCTCTTGTGATGGTGGGTCGGTCGGTCGGGAAAATAAAAGAATGAACACTTGAAGGGTTCTGGGTTCGAGAAAAAGGCCGGGCTGCTAAGTAAGAAAGCCTGATTACAAAGTTAACTCGAAAACATGTTCTTTTCGTTCGTTATTCCTTAACAGTCTTTAAATAGCGTAGTATCGATGTTTATTGAAGGCAAAGACATCACATCATACCGATTGAGTTGAAGTACTTGCTTCTTTGACTAGTGAATCAGCAATCTGGAATTTTTTTTTACTTTTCAAAAAAATGGATCGGTCAGGCGATGGGAAACAAAACATTTTATTGGGATGGCC
>NW_027557540.1:0-4367 GCF_052425735.1 Oculina patagonica
AATCACAAGCTACTCTGACTATTGTTACTTATTTTTATGGACTTAATTCACAGGATTTTCATAATTGTTATAAGACATGAAAAAAGCCTTTTGCTAAAATTACTGATGCAAATTTTAATACCCTGCTGTAAAATCCTTTAATTAACTGTGTTATCATACACACATTCTGGTTCATAGAACAGAGACAAGACATATTATAAATGCTGACCTGTAATAATAATAATAATAATAAAGACTTTATTTAAAATGAGGGTAACACTAAATAGCAAAGCTAACAAAACTGTGACCCTCCCCTAAAAATTACACTAGAATATTATAAAAACACTATATACATTGAGAAGAAGACGTGTGAGAAGAACACTGTGCAGTACAATGTTGAGCCTGACAGGAAACGAGCATGTTTAACCTGTTGTAAGTTCTTATTCCATTTATATTAAGATAAAATATGGCTTTAGAACCGGTAGCACCAACTCTGAGACTACTCATTTGTGAATTTTAAGGCTTGCAAAGTTTTCCTCCAGAAACAGTTATACCAGCATGGTGTAATGTACCATGTTACTTAGCAAGTTTTGGGGCAAACATTTATCACCATGAACTGGTACTTGTTACTTTTAAATATTAGGTACTACTATTGTTTTTTCACTTAATAATTTAAACCTAACATTTCAGATGACTGGTATTTCTCTCTATACACAGGGTTAGGAAAATTAGTCATGGCCTAACTGTACTTTTGTTTTTAAAACAAACACAATAATTTGTGATCTTTGAGAACAAACATGAGACAAATATCCTCATATACTGAGATCAAAGTCTGTACTTATATGGACCTGGTTTTTTCCAGTCCATTTAACAAAAAAATGAGGATCATATCTTACAGTACAGACTGAGAAAACAAAGTAAATATGTTTATTATATCCCTCCTTCCTAAGAAAAATAAATAAATCGAGTGTGTAGGAAGTGGGCCGATGCCCAAGAATAAGGCTTATTAAATTGACCAATCACCACCTCACTTTCTACCACAGAGATATAATAATATAGGATACCCTATACAAATGCCAGTATAGACTACTAAGTGTGGTTTATTTTGCTACTTATTATAATCTACATGTATTTTTTTTAACTGACTGCAAATCTTTAAAAGTTTATATCGGACATCAATATCTACCTAACCCTAACCCTAAACATGCATTTAGTTGAATTGTATAATTTTCTTTACATCTCTGGTTACAACTGAATTCTCAATACGTGTTCACAGAACACTAACTTCAGTCAATGGTGACTCAGTAGATATGGCTTCCTTGTGTTCATCTAGTCATTTGTTCTCACTTGGAAGAAGTCTGGCCAAAAAGTTGACAGGAAGAGGGAAGATGATCGTGGAATTCTTCTCAGCTGAGATGGTTGTCAGTGTCTGCAGATATCGCAGCTGGAGAGCGGAGGAGACTCGGAAATGATCTCAGCAGCCTCCTTTAATGCACGAGATGCATTCATCTCACCCTCAGCAGCAATAACCTGAAATAAGAGTGAAGCTATTAGACAATGAGCGAAAAAATTAGCAAACTTCCATCACAAGCATCATGAATCTGTATGTCATTGCTAAGCATATCAACCAATAAAAATGACCCTGAAAAAAATATCAAAGGTTGTACCTTAGCACGAGCTTCACGAGAGGCTTCAGCCTCAGCTGCCATGGCTCAGCTGCAACTGTTGAGGAAGACGCACATCCTTCCTACGCAATAAACAAACAAAACCTAATGATTAATGGAAAATTGTTGAGAATTGCAAACAGAAACTTGCAGACATATCCTGGGAACATACAGCATCAAGGAAACAACTCTCCATGCAACAACTCAACTAAAAAAACTTACCGGTAACACTTGTTAAAAGTTAAATCTCAATACAAACCAATAACAAATCAAAGCTAATACACTTACACTTCCACACGCTCCACCTTAACACCCCAAGGATCAGTGGCCTCATCCAGAGATGTCTGTTAAAAGTGGACGCACAAAAAAATTGAGAATTTCTGCTACTTTCAATACATATATGTATAATTTATGAATAACAGTATTTCAATATATTGTTCCTCTGAGTTCTGACTAATAATTTAATATATCTACCTGCATGGTATCGCTGATACTTTCTCTCTCACCCAAGATCTCACTCAGGTTTTTGGTTCCCAGCACATTTCGCAGGGTGGTCTGTGCCAGTAGACGTGTAGAGCGATTGGCATTCTCCACATTAGTGATTGACATAGTGGCATTGTATATTCTGAAATACACCACTGCATCTACTGCAACTGTTACACTGTCCTTTGTCAAAACCTAGAGATAAGTTACCTGGCAGTTAATAATTCAGTTATTCCACAGTATCTTGTGGAACTTGCTTGAAGTATTTTTGCTGAATTCCACCATCTGAACTTATTAATAAATTAAAATTTTACTAATCATATTTGAAAGGCCATAATAAATCTCATTTAAACTACAAAACATACAATGTGCTCATAGTTAAAAAGATAACTTTCCAAGCTGTGATCATTTTTAACTTCACAGTGATAAGTCCCAGGTTTGTGTTTGACAAACAGTAAAATAAGGAATAACAAATATCAATATCATTGTATATGTATGTACATGTGAAGCCTTTTAAGCGAGAACTAACACTATAACCCTGCCAGGGCTCAAACTGGACTGTTCCATTCAAAGTCTGGTGCACTAACCATTAGACAACCACGCCACCCAAGTATGTATTACAAACCATTTTGTAACCAGTACCTCTTGTGGTGGCACATCAAATGACACCACTCTAAGATCTACTTTCTGATAGGAGTCAATACAGGGTAAAATAAAGAACATTCCTGAAAAAGAACAACACTGTAAATAAGCAATCTGTGATGATAATGCCGTTTCAGTGTGTTTTTTATTACATTATATTGCAGCTATTACATCTAAATTAAAACAGAATGATAGAGCTGATTGAAGGGCTCTTTTCCGCCTGAATACCGTAATGATTCGATTTAGTGCCCGGGGCGCTTATTTACTTTTGGCACCTCAAGAGAGGCGCTTAATCGAGACAGGGCGCTTATTCGGGACAGGGCACTTATTTAATTTTTTGAGAAATAACCAAAAGTTCAAAACAAAACTTTAATAAATATTAAAATAACTAACAAAAACACAAACTGTAACAGTAAAAAATTGTTAAAAGGTTAGTTACTTTTAAAAGAATTGTTCATTTTAGCAGTAAATATATATGTTGTGGTTTAATTTTTTCTTTGGTTTAAAATTTTTCAAACCAGTTTGATTTTTATTTTTCATTGTCTTATGTTCATTATCATAATCTGAAACAAAGGGAAATAAAAATCAAACTGGTTTGAAAAATTTTAAACCAAAGAAAAAATTAAACCACAACATATACATGTACGGTACGGTGAATGTTGATGAGTTTATCTATTCGACGTCGATGACTTCAGTAGAGGCAGTTATCCACAATAGGAACGCTTATTACAATAGAGGCGCTTATAAGAATGGGGGCGCTTATTAGAATGGGGGGCGCTTATTGGAATAGGGGCGCTTATTGACAAAAGCACATTCGAAGGGGCGCTTATTCGGAAGGGCGCTTATTGGAAGGAGGGCGCTAAATCGAATCATTACGGTATGTCAACTTTTTTCTCTGAAAGAGACTGATGCTTATTCTAATTGTCTTGTACTGTTGGTCTTGCAGACTGAAATGCTTGATCAGACAACTGTTCTCATTAGATGTGGAGGAAT
Organism: Oculina patagonica; assembly: GCF_052425735.1. Lineage (NCBI taxonomy): Eukaryota > Metazoa > Cnidaria > Anthozoa > Scleractinia > Oculinidae > Oculina > Oculina patagonica. Next base: position 3,762 of record NW_027557540.1, read on the forward strand.
AGCTAGCCTTGAAAAACTGCAATATAAGGGTTTACTTTGTTACAGTGAATTTGGATCTAGAGATAGCTTCAAATGGTAGAGACATGGGTTGACATGCAGCAAGATAACAGTTTACCTGGTCCTTTTGCTCCTCCAGGCAGCAACCGACCAAGACGGAAAATAACTGCTCTCTCATACTCCTGAACAATCTGTTTTTGATCAATAACATGAGTGGAAACAATCTAAGTTACAGCATGTCCACCCTACATAAATATGGGCTGCTTAGATTTTAAAAACATGTCTTGTACTTCTTCTATGCACGTCTACACAATCACCCACTCTCCTAAAGAATAATCAGAGAGGGGCATATGTGTGCTACCGTTGATAATCATGTTGCCGGCATAAATGGGTGATATTACTATCATGCAACTATCACGCCTTTATACAACAGGGTTATATAAAAATTACTAGATAGTATAAACTTGTCCAAGTCTCAAGTCTGTATGGTATTCCATATTCTTGTAATCCGTGAAAATGTTCTTCACAATCTTCACAAATTTAGAGAGCACAGTATGGAGATGCCATGTTGGTTTCCACGCGGATGGGCACTAACATGGCAGCTGGAAC
>NW_027557541.1:0-14416 GCF_052425735.1 Oculina patagonica
AAGATTTTGTTATGAAATTTAGCGATATAAAATCACGACGTTTCGACCTCTCCGAGGTCATTTTCAAGTGCAAATAAAAATATAAAATTAGCATAAATATACTAAAATAGTAAAATAGGCAAAATTGTCACGAACGCTGAAATGCGATAAAATATGTAAAAATAAGTGACAAAATATTAATGAAGTTAAAAGGGGTAAAAAAAAACTTAAAAATACAGAAACAATAAGAGTAATTAAAAAGAAAAACCGACCTAAACAAATAGTTTTGCGCGGATGGAATCGCATTGTTTGTTCAGAGTTGGTTTCAGTTCTTTGATAAAAAACATTTCATAAATACGGCAGTCAAACTTGCTCTGACACTTCTTCAAAATTCTAAAAAACTGCGCAATGTCATCTGGGGCCATATCGTGTTGTTCCTTGAGGTGTTTGCCACCACCACCACCAGAATACGGTAAGCACCTCTTTACTTCTTCTCTTCTTCATGTCGGTCTTGTAAACTCGAAGTTTTGACTCAACCGACGTTAATTGAAATGGCTGCATCAGTCTAAAACCGATGCATGAGACTTCTGGACTGCAATTTTTCATTTTAGTTTAGCTTCACTTCAGAATAAGGTCTACCAGATACCATTTTGACGCGGGACAGATACAAACAGCTTGAGTAACCAAAAAAAAATTGCTTTCGCGCCTTTTTTAATTAATGAATGGAGAGCGTTTTTTTTAAGTCAATCAGAATCATAATACGTGGATGTAAAGAGAACTCACTGGGTGGGCTAGTATTGATGAGAACCGAATCGGACAGATGAGAACGTTAACGTGACATCGTGTTGCTAATGGTTCAATTGATTTTAATAAATGGGCTAAAGACCCCAAAATAGATACCTTCCTTTGGGGTCGACAAGAGCAACAGCTTTATGTCTGAACACGTTTAATGACAACCTATTAGTTTACCGTATATATGTTTTGACAAATGGTGAAATTTGTGATCTATAACGTGCTGAAAATCTCCTCATACAATTCTAATTTTAAACTGGTTGGTTCGTATATGTGGGAGTAGGGTCTAATGTATACTCAACAACATGGAACACTGCGTAACAATAATGAATAGCCTGCAACATCAAAGTTTCATTTCGTTTCAATTAAAAGATCAATAAATAAACCGTGGCATGGTTGGACATGGGTGTGTTTATACTATGACGTCACGGTACCTAGCGTAATACAAAGACAGTCGAGAGTCCGCTTACGAGGGCGAGAGTTTGTACAAGCAGTACAGATGTTATCTTAGTGTTAACGTCATGCGAATATATATTAGAAAGCAGTTTCCTACAGTTAAGCTTCTTTTGAGGCAAGACCGTAGCTTGATGGTAATACCTTTTGCGTAGCTCTGAGTGAAACGCTAAACTAATCTTTTAACTTAACTTACTCCATAACTTAATTCGTTTGCCTTTTTGGTGGACGCAAAGGGCAGAAGTAGTAAACATACCGTTTTATACGGTTACTACGGAGAACTTGATTTATAACAAGACAGGATAAAATTTATTAATATAATATAAAATAAATTTAAAGTAAAATAAAAAGGTGTAAGTAAGGTTATTGTAAATGTTGACTTAATTATGCGCGACTATATCTATAATTATGCATAAGCAGTTTAAATCTGTAAAATCGACAAAGGCATTGCAAATTTCTTGAAAAAGTCTACGTTTCAAACAGCTTATATTAAATAAAATCCCTCCGCTAACAAAAAAATAATTGAAAAAGAAGATCATTATATCCATTTTTAAAATTATTCGACTTGCGTCTTACCACAGCAATAAATTGCTCAACAACTCAAAAGCAAGCCGGTCCCGCAATAAACATCGCCGACCTTCTGATTTATAAATGTAAAGATTTTCCTTGAAAAAAAAAAAAAAAAACTGGGATTTTAATTAAAAAAATCAACAGAAGATTTATTCGCTAGTAAGTTTTTTAACGGATCTTATTTTTTTTTAAAACTAATATCCAACTGTGCTTCTCAATAGAGAACGCTATTAGCAAGTGAATAAAACAGCCATGAACCCGAGAAATCAGATTTAACCAGCGAGTCCAAAAGATTTGCTTACATTTCATTTGAAAAGTCAATGGATTATGCTCGACATGTCGTTAATTGATGCGATTTCATTTTAAGTTTCAGTTTAACAGCTGTTACGGTTTTGTTTTTGTTTCATTTTAATACACGAAAGCTGACTTCTCAGTGTGAAATGTAGATGAAATCCTAATATAGGATATGGTAGCGTAATAGAGCTTAAGGAAGACCTCTATATGAAAAAAATAATGGAAAAATTTATTCAAGAACATTTTGAAGACGCTTCGACGAGAAATAAATTAATGTTTACCTAACCTTTATGAGACTGAGGCTTGCTCATAAATATTGTTTTGTCAGTGGCATCCGCTTGTTCAAGCGTAACTGGTAGTTAAGGAAAACAAAAAAGTACGCGTTGGCGGACATTCTTTTTCGCAACGATCTTCACGAAAACAGAAACAGATAGAATTTTGACAGCCGTGTATGTCATTTCAGGGAAACTGTTCACGCAGGGAATATAATTTCCATCAAATATTCTAAATAATTGTTCAGAAATAGGTGGGCTTTGACTACAATTAGCCGAATTTGCTAATTAACGATGACTTGTTTAACAACGCCGACGTAACAGCTTTAATTATGGGCCATATTATCACAGATGTTTGATTTACCATAGAAAGTGCTATAAAATTCAATCAACAAGGTACATTTTGAAAGGAAATATGGTTACCCATATTTTTAGCAAATTAATTCTAATGTATGCGTTACTTTGAGTCAATAAACACTGGAAATCATAAAAAGCGCCAACAGTCGCCAAATCGCTCAGACGACTGGCTTACAATTAAGGTTCAGCTGTGAGGAAGAGAGCATCATCGTAATTCCAGTACAACTGTTGTTAAGATCAGTCGTTATTTCCAATATGAAAACCTTGGCTCCAACCAAAAGACTTTCGCTTTCAACGTTATTCCTTGTTTCAATTATGGTTGCTATAGTCATTGCCAAAGAAACACATCAAAAAGGCAATTCCAACCCTGCCGATGTTGTGGACGAGTACGCAGTAAACAAAGAGGTTCGCCAATGGAGGGCATGTTACGGTGGAAAGTGTTCAAGGCGCAGAAGCGGTAAAAGGGGAATGAAAATGGTAAGACTAGAGAGCTTTCAGATTATGCCGAAAAAAACTGTTTTTTTTTTGTTACGCTTTATGAACCGAAAGCTTGATTGTTGTAGTAAAAACAAAATTGACGAAGGAGCCCCACAGAGCAGGGTTAGTTTAATTCCTCAGATGTTATCGCTTAACGACCCTAAACTTAACACGCTTTAAACTCACTTAACAGTTTACTTAACAATTTATTTTATCTTAAACTAGCATGGCTTCAGCTTTATCTGGAAGCGAGCCACTCATTCAAGAAAGTTCAATACGGCAATAATATACCCCAAAAGACTAATAGGAAGCTAATAACGGAATCGACATTTTCAGAATTCGCTGTTTTCGGTGAACCGTTGGAATTTATTTACTCTAGCTTGTTGGTTTCTTCGCGTTTTGTTGACTCAAGAAAAAATGTCGGTTGAGGCAGATTATTGAAACGGAATCTTGACAAATTAGATAATTGTCATGGCGAATGTTGACTTAATATTTTCGAAAATTAACGGGTCGTTTACCTGTTTTCAAACGGCAAATTTTGCTGCATCGAAACAAAATACGCTTTTTGCCATAAGGGACTACCATTTAGAACTTCGATAACGGACTCCGCTTCGCTTGGCGTTTGTTTACCCAAAGAAGCGTGCTTTGATCGCGTTTACTCAGTGGATAAATTTAACACCTCGCTTGTTTAAATAATTTCAGATGTTAAGACAAGCGTCATAAAGTCCCGAATTGTAACAAAGATTAAGTTAATTTTGCGAATGTTTCCCAAATGTTTACCAAACATTGTTTATCTGATCAAGATTAAAACCTAAACGGCGAGTAAAAACGCTTGAAAAACAAAAATAATTTTCGAAATTTCAATAAGATGCATTAAATTTTCATGTTCGTTTGACAGGTCTAAGCGTTCTTTTGAGTCGAACGTACAGAAAATACCTTAAAATGGGTGGTGCTTTGATTAATTAACATCGTAAACAGATTCACACCACCGCGTGCGGCAATCATTTAAAACAAGGGTTCCTTCTTAATGTTTACCAAACGTTGTTTATCTACTCACGATTAAAACCTCAACGGCAACCGAAAGACATTGATAAACAAAGAAAGATTATTTTCAAAATTTTAATATGAATTCATTTAATTTTCATGTTCGTTTAATGCAGTCATTACGTGCAAATCATACTCGGTGTCGAAATGGGCGGTGATTTCGCCAGCCTCCTCCAATACGGATGTACGCAAACTGGTTATACGTTGGTAAATTTATGCCAGAAATACCTTAACGTATGACATTGTCAAAATATGGAAGGCTTCCTAAATAATCACCTCAGGAAGGTTCAAAGATTGATAGTTTTGGTAAAGATATATTTTTCTCTACTTGCATTTTCAAGTTGACAGGTAAAAATAATAAACAGGAATATTGTATTGATGGGCCAATAGATTCTCACTGATAAAATGAAAAGAAACTAAGAGAAGTAGTAAGGAGAATTGAAATTCCGGAATGGGGCTGAGAGCTAGTTTAATGGGGTCCTTCCCTGGATTTATGGTGGAAGATCAGTTTGGAGCTATCTGCCAACTTCTTTACAAAAGGTCGAACTGAAAGTTTAACTGCAATACGACTCAAGCAGAACATATTCAAAAGGGCAAAACTTTTAACTACAATTGACACTGTCCTTTGTTTCAAATGGCAACTGGCAAGCGGCAAGCGTTGATCAAAATTTATTAAACAAACTACCAAACACTTAATTGAAAATAGACAAAACGCCTGACTGGCAACTGACAACATCAGACGGCCTCAAACACAAATCGCAACGGAAAAACGGGCATAAATTAAAACGACGTGGCAAGACAAATGGTCAAACTGTTTGCTGAAACTAGACCGGCGGTGAAAATCTCCGGTGAGAAATGACAAATTGTAAAACGCGAAATGTAGTTATGTGATAAAGCCAAATTTTTAAATGAATTCGAATGGAACAGGGAGAGTAAAGCAATTTCTGGATAAAAGCGTAAAGACAGGAGTAAATTCATTCAAATTCATGTTGGCTTCAAGTTAACGGCATCGATGTTTTTTTATAGGCCCAGACACAGTTTGAAAATGAGTTGCAAGATTTCGAGACGAACTTTGACATACCGGCAGCCGAGGCAAAGACGATAAACAACGGAAAACCACGCGGACAACTGTAAAGTCAACAACGCCTTAAGTCGGTAAGTACGTGCACAAATAATTATTAATCATGCACTATGAAAAAAGAATGTCACACTATGTTAGCCATGAAAACTCAGCTACCTAACTAACACCGATGGTTTCTTAGCATTTGCATCGATGTATAAAAACAGTGCCATGCTTGATGCATGTTGTCAAGTTCAGTATCATATAGCGACATGATAAAAATTTGAAAAAAGTCCCTGGAATAAATCTTATTTGAAAGTTTTAATTTTCAGCTGAAATAGAATTATATTTTATTGTAGAATTATATATACAGTCATCTTTAATTTATAGTTACAAAACGAAAGAAAGAATATGTCAGAAGAACGTAATTGGATATGACTGATTGAAAATGATTTACAATATGGAGAGCAGAAACAATTCAAGCCAATTTATAGAATAAACACAATTTATCATGCTAGAAATAATCATGCTTTTCTTTACTTCATAGGCAATGTTTTATAAGTAAATAAGGATTCGATTTTACTTTAGGTTTTCAACTCATTATAATAGAAAATAGTGACAAGAGAACCAAACATGACTTGTCCTTTGTAGTCAGTACTTTGGTCAAAATGCTTTATTTTGGCATTAAAGACGCAATGTCACGATATTTTAAGTTATGTTTCTGATTTCTTCCAAATTAAAGGAAACCTCAAAATAAGAGATTTTTACGTAGCAAAACAACAAGGGAGTAATAAAAACATGAACATTACCAAGGATGGTTTCGACATGACGAAGATTAAGACGGATTACGAACAACAAACTTGAAAAATCTTGTCGATTTTTTGAAGAAGCCTTGTCCGTGACGAAACCCCTTTAAATATAGGTATTTGTTAATGTTGGTCAGAGTGCTTTCTACAGGGGGAAATTTATGATTAGGATATATTTAGCTGTTCTTACATTTTCTTCTTTTATAATGAGTTCATGCAAGCTTAAAATGAAAATAAAACTTTATATAGTGATAAAATCTAATCTACGAAGTTCAAAAAACGGTGATACAGAAGGGATCATACCCTTTCCTTTTTTATTTTTACTGGTATTTTCGGGGTTTTGTTTTCTTTGAATTTTAAACGAGCATTGGTATTACATTTCCATCTTAGCTAATCCCATATAGCACATAGCACATGTCTCTTTAACTAGAAAATATAGACTCTGGCCAAATGGTGTAAGAGAGAGGGAACGGGGGTGGGCGGGTAATGAAAGAGTGATTTTCAGCGTTTTTACAAAAATTAACCTGACTTTTGTTCATTTTCCCTTTCAGGAAATGGAAACACTGAAGTTCTTTTCAAAGTTAAAATTAAATATAACACAGTCTATGTTTCTTACATCATTTCCTTTTACCGATGGGTCTGACAAACTTTCGCAAACGTGGAAGGAGTACATAACAATCGAGAATTAGAACCTTTGGACGAATTCACTTACACACTGTAATATTAAGCTACTCTAAGGAAAACAAAATAAAGGTTTCCTGTTACCAGCTATTCCCTTTTTTCTGACTTTATGTTAAATAGTTGCATCAAAAGTGTTTTATCAAAATTGTTTTATACTTCCTTCGCTGCCAAACATTTCATCCATCAAACCTGCAAGTGGTTCAATCCCCGGCTGAACGAATGACTTATCTTATCCAATGCAAAATCATGTTGGATGTTGGATGAAACGGCTAAACAATCAAGATTGTTCCTCACGCAAAATGCTGGATACATTTTTTTAACCAAACGATCAAAAGGGTTCACCCAACACAATGTTAAAACAAATGTATGAAATTAGAAACAAGACTCCCCGTATAGTCCACTATAGCGAATACCCCCCTCCCCCCCCCACTTCCGAAATTAAGCAAGCAGTGGATACTTGAGGGTTTTGAGGAGTCCTGCCCTTTGCGAGGCACTAATGATATAGCATCTTTGTAAATATCATAGTTGGGACAAATAAACCTTGATTGATGCAAATGAGATTGTGTTCCAAAGGCAAATATATATGTCATGCTTAGTCGAAGTACGTGTATTTGCAGTTTTCCGAGGGTGTCCCCTTTATAGGATATATTTTACAGGGTATTCAACAACAACAACAACAACAAAAATGAAGACAGCCGAGAAAAGTGAAGCGTAGAATTGAATTTTATTCCAATTGCTGCAGTAAAATGATTTAACTATCTGAAGAAACCCAGCCTAGTTGGTAATGAGAACGATTGAGCGGTTGTACATGAGTTGCTATATTTTTAGCGCTTTTGAAAGTAAACTTACTAAGTCTGTTATGATGAAGGCACAAAAATACTATTCAAAGAGAAACTTGTAGTGAATTTAGTAGCGTAACCTGGGGGTCTCATGTCAGTCTCTCGCGGCATCTTCAAACAGTTGGAGCACGTCCGTTGGTGGTGGGCCTGGCACTGGAAGCTCGGTTGGTGACACGACAATCCCATCCGTGTCAGCGTAAAGATAATGACCAGGTGTGAAGGTGACTCCAGCAAAAGACACCGGAATTTCTGTCTGACTACCAATCCCTGTCTTCTCTGCTCTCCTCGGCATGGTTGCCAGTGCCTTGACGCCAACGTTGATCTCAGCGATTTCTTCTGAGTCTCGGATGCAGCCGTTAATGACGACACCAGCCCAGCCTCGTTTGAAGGCTAGGCCAGTCAGCAAGCTGCCCATCATTGCTCGATTTAAGGAGCCACTACCGTCGACAACAAGAACCTACGAAAAATGTGGTAGAGCAAATTCTGTTTTACTTTCAATTAGTGTTAATTCAGCCTTCGCCGAGATATATGAACCAAGTATTTCACCATAAACGAGGCTAGTATTTATTGCTTCAAAACTGTAATTAGACGTATTTTATTTAATTCTTGTTTTTTTTTTCTTCTCTGAACTCTTTTCTTCTTGAATCTTCCTCTTATTTGTCCGTTATTTATTAATTAGTGAACTTGCAATCTGTAGTATTTGTTTCCTGTTATAGTTCACGAGTAAAAGAATGCAACGTTAAATGTGGGTCAATAGTTTATTATTTTCTTTACAGTAAGATTGTACTCTGTTTTAAGTACTACTGCATATTATTATTTATAAAATGAAAAGTCTGTACCCGTTTGTTTCCTGGCTGGCGAAGAGTTTCAAAAACGATCTTGTTGTCTTCAAAACTCTTTACTGTGACAATCATGCCACCAAATTTAGAACAGCCTCCATAGTCCTTGAAGATTGGTTTTGCTAGTTGTAGCTTATCAGCGTTTTCGTCGCACAGGTCAGCTGTATTCATGATTTTGTTTTTCCTTATCCTAGGATATAAAAACAAGTTTAGTTTATTTCACTAAAATCAGGCGTAAAAAATAGATACAGCGCCTAAATACAATAATCAAAAGGGAAAGACAGATATTTCGAGGCACCTCGTGGAATGAGAATTGTTAACTTCAAGATACACACTTGTGTAATAAATCAGATATTGTATCGGTGCTTGCTTGCAATTCTTGCTTGCATAATGGCTAACTTATTTAGACATGGAAGGTTGTATGACTGAGTGTCGATACCGCTCAGTTATCGAAGATATAAATCTCGATGACCATAGAACTTTCAGTATGTGTACATGTATTCTAAATACCATTCTGCCATTAGCACAAAAAAAAAATAATATAGCGGCTAAAGGCTAAACTAGCACAGTGAAAAATGATAAGGTTTTTTGGATCATGTCCACTTATGACACCCGCGGTCGAGCAATCGACAGTCGGTCGACATGTCGGTCGTCTCTCGGACGACTGTCGGTCGACATGTCGGTCGTCTCTCGATCGGCGGTCGGTCGACATGTCGAGCGATACATGGTCGACAACGGGCGATAGTCTGTCGAGTGTCGACCGATTCATGTTATTCATGTGTTTCAAGTGTCTAAAAAAAGATACTGCGCGTAAATAAAATAACCAAGGAGAAGGCAGATATTTCGAGGCACCTCGTGGAAATGAGTATTGTTGTAATTCTTGCTCATTGGCTACACCGTCAACTGGTTACTTAATTAGACAAGGAATGGTGTATGACTTTGTGTCGATGGGCTCATTATCGAAGATATAATTCTCGATGACAAAAGACCTTTTATGTGTGTACATGTATTCTAAATACCATGCTGCTACTAAAACAAACAAACTAAAGTGGTTAAAGGCTAAAACAGCACAGTGAAAAATGATAATGTATTCTTAGGAGAGGTCTTAACACTTGAAGTTTTCGAGAGTTTACGTGCAGACCCGAGAAAGGCACGGCTGCTAAGCCATAGTAGTTATGTCAACACCAAAACTCCGGATGCACTGTTATGTTTATTGTATTCCTCCAGAACTAACCTATAAAACTGCGCATGAGCCACGTCATCGTTCTGAAACCTAATTCAAAAAGTTATTTTGAGGTCCTGCATAGGTATGTGATTTATTGACTGCGAACTACGTACACTCTTGATCTAGCTAGATTACAGAATATCACAAAAACTAAGATCACGAACAGTTCTTCTTTCATTAAAAATAAAAAAAAAACACACTGCGGTGACAAACATGACAAGACAACGCATTTCGGAAAACACCTTGATTTTAAGAACTTGACGTCTTGTATGTTACAACCTACTTTTACAGAAGTGACCGTCAGCAAGATAACAATAATATTTAAAAGTGAAATAAAACACTGGTACCTAATCTAAAATAAAATGACAATGATCTAAAAAAAATAAATGACAATGATCTAAAAAATAAATGACATCATTGTCATTTATTTTTTTAGATTAGGTACCAGTCTTTTATTTTACTTTTTAAATCTTATTGTTCTTTTGCTAAAGGTCACTTCTGAAGATGTATGTTGTAACATACGAAACGTCAAGTTCTTAAAATCAAGGTTTTTTCCGACATGCGTTGTCTTGTCATGTTTGTCACCGCAGTGTGTTTTTTATTTTTATTGAAGTTAAAATGGCCTAAGGATAAGAATGTCTACGAATTCTGCTTTCTCCGTCAGGTGTGAAGAGAAAAATGAGCGCGAGTAGAAAAATGGCCGTGGGAAATCTGGGAGTAAGACGCGCGGAAAAAATCTCGCCCCAAGATTCCCTACGGTCATTTTTCTACTCGCGCACTTTGTTTGGCAATGCATTTATATCTAATCTTTGTTTATTTCTGATGGTGTTAGGTATGTCTGCGAGGCCAGTTGATGAAACTCCTCGTCCTGACGAGTCCCTCAAAATGGCTGCAAACATGAAGATCTTCGAAATTGGGCAAGTTTACACATCTGTAAATATTTCATTAAGACGACACCAAAAGGTTTTTTTCGATAGGAACATTTTCTATTACATCTACTTTTCGGCTGCGTTGGTTTGATTGAAGTAGACCGCCTCACTTTTTCAAAAATAAAGTTTGAATCTGAGCCGTTTTCAAGTGTTTCATCAAGGTGTGTGATAGGGGTGTCGTTAATGTTTTGCTGCTAGCTTAATTCGAGCTCAATGTTCGTGAAAGTTGGTGTGATAAATTAAAAGACATAATTTAACAGGCTGCAGTGTTTGTTTGATACAGAAGTTGTTAGTTCTTTTTAATTAATTTTCAAAGTTGTGGTAAATTTAAGCCTTGACAGTGGTCGTTACAAGTGCTCGTTCGGGTGAACCGAAAATCCCTAAAAACTCGAAAAAAATTAATGATCCGGTCAAGTGAATTGTGTTTTTAGTATAAGTACATGAAAGCCTTGCAACACACTAGAAAAGAGCGAAATCTATTTAACAAGCCAGATCGGGCAGACCACTATTACAGATACAGCCTCTTAAGTTTCCTACCTTTTGTGTAGTGTCGTTCTTTTGGCTCGAAATGGCGAATTTGAGTCGATTGAAGGGTATTTTACTTTCGCTGTTTACTATACATCTAATTATATGGAAAGGGTGGAAACTCCAACACCTCTAAAGTAGAACACTTCCAGCGCCGAGCCGATTTTCGTCCTGATAATCCCATCGCACAGCTTTCAAACTACGCACCAGAAAAGAGGAAGGCTTGACGAATCTTCTCGTATCATTTGATCGAAAATTTATCCAAACGGTCAGGAACAAGCCCTCAAACGAAAACGGGTATCCAAAATTTTTAAGCCGTCCGAATGCGTAGCACCAATTTGTGGTGCCGAAGGGAAACGCTATTCCCCAGCCTCTTTGTGATTGGATACAATTGAACAATGGTCGTTCAAGATTTTGTTTCGTGGATAGGGAGGCAAAGGCAAAACCAGGGGGGGGGGGGGGGGGGCAAAACCAATACTCAATAGTATAGGGAGTGATGCCAATGGTGCGACACAACCTTAGGACCCTCGCGCAAATGGCAATTACGACGGCGATGCCGAAAGCGATGCATTATCATTTAAATATGCGTCATTGTAACTAATAACTAATACGTTTGTAACTAATACGTTTTTAGGTCAGTAATTTCTTTGCGTTGTTACCACAAATAAAATCTTTCCATTTGTGATGGCAATTCTATAGTTTCGTTCTGCTTCACAGACTGGTGATCTCTAAAGACTACTCCCTGTTGTTCTAAAGAACATTCTTGTCAGTATTCAAACCGACAAGATGATCGATACGCGCTCTTCTCGTCTATTGTTGACTATCGTCTCTGATGCTTGTGCAGCGGCTACCTTAAGTCCAAGCGAAAATAAATCATAAGCTCGAGTCAAGTGGTACAATTTTGATTTATCTATTATAATTAATAAAATATAATTAACATTTATTTTACCAGCGAAAATCGAGATTCTCGAGTTCGTGACGCTCTCTGTTTTTCTCATGCTGGGTTGGTTTTCTAATTAAGTTGGTCATGCAATGGTGAAGTGAAGGGCGGACGTCCCGGAGAGAGAACTAGCAGTAATTTTCAAAATTCGAAAGCCACTTAACTAAGCTTTAATTTGTAATTAACAAATGTAAAAATCTTTTTATCTTCTTGCTAATAATACTAATAATAGCTAAAGTTCTGTGGCTTTTACAATAAATGCTAATAAAATAATCCATAAGTCAAGTGGGGCAATCCACCAGATCTTGATCCGGTATTCTTCAGTCGGTAATTTCTTTGTGTTATTATCACAAATGAAAGCTGGCCTTTTGTGATAGAAATTCTATAGTTTCGTTCAGCTTCACAGGCTGCTATCTCTAAAATGTACCTTCAACACTCCCTGCTGTTCCAAGGAACATTCAGTATTCAAACCGACAAGATGAGAGGCCTTCTCTTCTCGTTTTGTCGACTATCGTCTCTGTTGCTTGTGCAGCGGTTACCTTTCTGTCCAAGCGAAATAAACGAGGTAAGAAGATTTAGGAATTGTATGTTTAAAGCAACTCTGTCTTTAAAAGTAAAGGTGTCTAAAGATTTTCAGAAATGTAGAAAGCGAAGTGGGAGATTTAAAGAATGTTACCGGATTAATGCTTAGGTCCTAGTCAATCTTGACTCGAAATCACGGTGTCAGATAGGCCTTATCACGGTTCGCGACGCCATTTTGGCCAGTAGGCAAAGCGGCTAGAAATTACAGTGTTTGTATGGGAATCTAACGGCAAATATCTTCTACAAAAATTGAATTCTGGACAATTTATGAATTGTAAAGTTAAGATACTAGGCAAAAGTTTTAATTCGCCGAGTTTGAAGGATTTAGCTGGGCTGGAATGTGTTCAGTTACGTTTTTAATTTTCCATACATTTGTCTATATTTTTTCCGCATGACTGACGCGGCTCGCGTTAAAAATTATAGACAGTAATAGATGTACAATAGTACTTGATACAAGTTGTAAAACCAAATCAAATCATTTCAAATTTTTAAAATGATAGTCATTTAGACAAGGCAATGTCCACGCCATTTGCAAGTAACGGGCGAAGTGCCGTAGCAAAAATCAAAATTTCTCAAAATACTGACTTATTCCGAGAAAGTCTTCTATTTTTCTGAAAGGTATAAAGATAGTTCTTAAAAACCATGAAATAATATTTAGTGGCACCCGAGAATTTGAGGAGATATAGACGGAGTAAAGTTCTAGAAATCTGGCAAACAGTCGAAATCAAATGTCACTGGCACAATTCCAAATTTTGTCAATTTCGACTTCGGTTGACTTATCCACAAACATAAATAACCTGGTATCATAAAGAGAAGAATATTTTAAGTCTTACCTTCAAATTCCCACCGCTTTTCTTTTACGGAATCATTTACATGGCATTACTTTTGAGGTTATTTCCACTGTTTCGGCCACGCTGCACTTGTTAATACCGGAAGAGTTCGAACTACTCTTGCTTGGATTGCTGCCATACTCCGCATAAATACTGAATGTTTCCAAAGTGGTCCGTGGGACGAGTGAAGGTGATCTTCTCAACATTTTTCTGGTTGACGAATACAACAGTAGCATCAAAAAGAAGGAAGAAAATCGAGCAAGTTTGGTCAAGTTTGCTTTGAAAAACCGGCTGCCATGTTGGTTTCGAAGTACTGCCGCTGACCGCATCAACAGATTGTGCTGAGCAAATCAATAGGTAATCGATGTTAAAATGCTTCCAAAGCTATTTTGATAGGAAGACAATGTCCAAAGAGGTAAATTGCTCATTTGCTGTTATTCTAAACGAACAGTGTGGGCCAAACAGAGGCGAGGAAGATGTCGTTTCTCTCCGCGAATGTCTCCATGACATTAGTAATCACTTTCGAAATTGTCACTTTTCACGCGAGAATGTGACGGAGGTAACCCTTATTCTCGCTCGGGCTGGCCTGTTTGACCTCGGGGTTAGTAAGGTGAAAGATATGACTGTGTGCCCAAAACACAGAAACAATCTTGGCAGATACTGGCAGTACCCCAGAACCTGTCAATACCCCGAACATTCTGGAAAGCTGAAGAAAGTTGAAGACGGAAATGTGATAAATTTCAAAACGGCCAAAGAGGTTCTTACTTTATTTGGTGAGAAGATACAAGTGGGATCCCGTAAGTACCATTGAAATTAACTGCCTTTTTAGACACATATTTATAAAAATTTCAAATTGCATTATTGTGTAAATCATCATCGGCAATGTTCTTGTGTTTCAAGGAGTTCTTGTTTATTTAGGTAA
>NW_027557542.1:0-4370 GCF_052425735.1 Oculina patagonica
ATATATAACTCCCTTAATGGACAGCGGCTGTAAGGGATGTATCCTATGCTGCACATAGTGCCTCTCAAGTCAATTCATTATTATTAGATTTTAACATTTTTTACACCATAGATTATAATAACATTTTTATATGACTCATATATATTTTTATTGTATTTATATTTAGTATTAGTGTAGCTTTTAGTTTTTAGCAGTGTCCCCTAATTAGTATGGTATTATTTTCCAGGCTATAAGGCTTTGGACACTTAAATAAAGTTTTCATTCATTCATTCACTTACCGGTCTTAGCCAGTACTTCCACAAAGCTACACAAGATTTCTCGTCAATTCGTTTCTGTTTAAACAAACAAAAAAGTTAACTGTTTACCAGAAAAAATTTAATTCGATTATAATGCGTATAACCTTCAAAATGTCTGCGGGATATAAAATAATCAAAATGAAATAAAATGTTTTAAGATGATATGACTATGCATATTTCAATAAACGCAGCTCAAACTTCGACTCGATGGTTAATTCCGGCGGCGGCGGTTTACATAAACTAATGATTAAACTAAAGCATCAAACATGAGCCAGACAATAAGATATTAGCTTTAAGTACACTGAAATACAACTCGATCATCTCATCTCTCTCGCACTACTGACCAAGCAAACACAGAGTTGTTGCCGGATCTCGTTTCTTTGCTCCTCGTTCAAGCTCTGTTGTCCCAGCAGAGAGTTCAGCCAGCTCTTGAATTCGTCTTCTGGTACATCGCAATACTTGGCGTACTTTTCTATGTGGATAAATAAAGTTTTTCATTTGTTTACAACGGAGCCAATGGCCCTATATAAAATATCGGACCAAACGACTTCTCTTACAGCCGCTTGACCAATTTTTTACAAAACCAATTTATAGTAAGTAATCACCTAAAAATGATCCCTTGATTGAGTTTGATATGTTCTCTCGGATCAACTGTAAAGTTTGCTCCCCGTTCTTTCCATTTTGCCGGTATTTATCAAAGAAATGACTGACCGTATCGAGCTTCGCCATGTTCTTTTCTTGTCTTGTCTTGCTCGTGACGACGTCATAGGTCGAATGGTAACCAGGCCGCATCTTTAAACGTCATCTTGTCTGGAGGGAACCCTCTGTACCCTCTGTATTCTCTGTAGTTTGTGATCGTTTGTCGAAAGCTAAAGAAAGGCTGCGAAGGTGCCGACTGTTTACGGCCTCGCTGTTTTTCAAAGGGAGAGAATAAAGAAAAGAAGCGAGCGCGAGTGCAGAGCACGAGGGGATGGGGACGGGGATTTTTTTCTCGCTTACCGCCCCCTTCCCGTCGCGCCTTTGTCGCGCCTCCCGTTTTGCGCTGGTGTCCAGTTCTCTCGCGATTCTCTCCCCGCGAAAAAAGGGATCTTCACAGTCTACAGTCAACTCTCTCTTAACGGACACCTCTTTAGGACGGACACCTCCATTAGACGGACACCTGGTGATAGTCCCTGCCGTTTTTCAGTCATTTTACTATAACTAGACTCCCTATAAAACGGACACCTCTCTAAGACGGACAACGGACACTTTGAAACCGTTAACGGACACCTAAGAAGTGTTCTTTTTTATGGAATTATACTTAAAACTTCAGTCGTGTGGACATAAACCAAAGGTAGTCAGCGCCTTGAGGATACCAAAACTTACTCACCAAAAAGAACCCGCTTTAATGAATTACTTTTCTGCTTTAGGGTATGGAAACCAGAGATCGTTTTCTACAGTACAGTATTACTGTTTGTAGAAGCACCCAACTTTTGCTTCAATAAGCGAAAACGGTCTTTTTTAATATTTTAGTCTCGCCCCAGTTTGCAAAGTGTGCAGTTACGTTTTTTGACTAGAAGCAATGAACGTTTGCTTGAACAAGGGAATACATATAGGCATGTTACAGTTTGCAACATGTATGTACGGCTCACTTTTCAAGCAGTAAACTAGCTATCGACTGCAATGATCAAACGAGCCCTTTTTCTTAATATTATTTCTGTCCTAGGTTGTAGGTTTTGCTTCATCAAGTGACTTTAAACAGACTTGAAACAAATGTGTATTCATTGTGCATAGCCGTTCAGCTTTATTATCTCAGAATTACTGGTGTCATGTTACCTCGACTCTCTATAAGGCGGACACCTCTCTAAGACAGACAGTTGGGGCCAGTCCCGACGGTGTCCGTCTTAGAGAGGTTGATTGTACTCGTTATGTATCAGTCAATTCTAAGCGAGATCATGCCCCCCCCCCTCCCGGGCAAACCCCCGGGCATTTGACTTTTTTCAAAATGTCTGATCAAATTCCCCACTATGTGGGCCAGTTGCACGGTCAAATGCCCCACCGGTCGGGGCTGAAATGTCATTGTGAGTCGGCTTTCTCGTTGAATTGCGGTCGTTTTGCCTACGAGTACGAGCGGATTCGCTAACGACCAGTTACCTTCTCGTTAACACTTGGTCTAAACGGACACTCATGCCCCATTTATCGGCCAATTTTGATAGGAAAAGATAGATGCGTTGAAACTAGGTACTTGCATTAACGTAACCAAATACTAACTTCACGCGCTTGAGCTCGCCAGCGTTTTATACTTCATGACACATTTTGTCAACGGTCAAATGCCCGACCATCCGGGCTTCTGTTCGATCAAATTCTTCACTATCTGAGCTTCAGTAGCGGTCAAATGCCCGGGGTTTCCGCGGGGGGGGGGGGATGATCTCGCTTGGAATTGACTGATACATTATTTTCGGACGGGAGTCGTTTCTTTCGGCCGTTGTTATTTGATAGCCGGAGGTTTCAATGGCAAAATTTTTACTTAAGTCGAATTATCAGATGCCGAATTCGTAAAGCATTTTCAGAAATCCTTGACAGATTACATATCGAGCAACGCTAAAAAGAGCGATTTCAAGCTACACAGCCAACATCGGAGTTTTATTTGTCTTGTCTTTGACACCCTGTGAAGCCCCAAATGGTGGGGCATTTGACCGTTTAGACTGCCAATATACAGTAAAAACCCGCGTATAAGAACCTAGGTTTTTTCAAGTTAGCCTAAACCGGGCAGGTTCTTATATAAATGGCATTTAGTGTAAAATTAGGCTAACTAGGTTCCTAATTAGGTTCTTAAGTTTTGCTCAAGAAATAAAGTAGAATTTTTAAATGATCTGGTCTTTAATGTCCAATAACAGTATTCTTGGATGCTTCGGTAAGCAAAATACTATACTATTTTAATCTGATTCTGTTAAAATCAAACTTATACTGTAACCTTCACTATAATTCTCAATAATTCATATTTTTGAGAAGATAATTTTTTTCTTTTTTGAAAAGCCTAAAATGGTTCTTATGTGAAGGGTGCTTAAAAATGAAATTTTAGCCTAACAGGTTCTTAAATGTTAGGTTCTTATTAAACGCGGGTTTTTACTGTAGTACGGAATTTGATCAAATGGTTTCTAAAAAGAGTAAAATGCCCGGGGTTTGCTTTAGTTGTTTTAGATCGTATGACACACGCTCCTGATTGGCTCTCTATATAGGGTATTTTTACATGTGGCTTTGTCGCTCAGGGGGGGGGGTAGGCTTTGTAGCGGGGGAGTAGACCCCGCGCGGGGCGGGGGTATAGCGGGTGGGAGGTATACTCCCCTTAATGAACTTAACGGATAGGTGCCTCCCGAAAGTGGTGCTTTTTTCGGGCTGGAACTTTATAAAAAGGTAGCGATTTCACGTGTTGGAATATAGAACCCCGGGGGGGGTACTCCCTATAATGGCCTATACGGGGAGGCTCCGCCCGAAAGGAGTACCTTTTTCGGGCTTCAGGTATATAAACGGGTAGGGATTTCACGAGTTTAAGTATATGAAAGGGTATGGAAATCTGTCATTTGGCTATTTAAAAGGGCCTTTAATTAAAATATTTTGAACAGACGCAATTTATGGCTGAATTATTTTAATTTATTAAGCGCTACATAAAAATGACAAGAAAACGTCCTATTTTACGTCCACGCCATGTCTCTTAGGTATATGAAAGGGGTACCTTTTTCAGTTAAAGGTATACGAAAGTGGTACAATTTCTGTCAAAAATGGTATATAAAAGGGTAAGGGATTAGAACTTGGGGCGGAGCCTCCCCGTATAAAACTTTTTTGAGTACCACCCCCCCCCCCCGGGATAGAAACGGGTTGGGAAAACTGTTAGGTATTCAGAAGGGCCTTTCGAAATAACTTGAACCGACCCACCGAACGGTTGATTCGTTAAAAGGTTATTCAAGTGAAAAGTTTAGAAGGTAGATGCAGTATCCCTTCTGTAGGTATGTGAAAGGGGTGCCATTTTCTAACCTGTTCTCTCAAAATTGGCATATAAACGGGTAAGGGCTTGGACCTCGGGGCGGAGCCTCCCAG
>NW_027557543.1:0-4371 GCF_052425735.1 Oculina patagonica
TATTAGCCATGTTCGAAACGAGCGAGGGACTGGGTACGAATATTCAATATCGATTGGATTGAAAAACTGAGCCTGTCATCTGAAAGAGCATCCAAAAATTAGTAACTCAACCAAATTTGAGAGTTAGTGGTTTAAACGCATATGTATGGTTCACTTTTAAAAATCGTTAAAATAAGAGAGCTTAGTATGGCTGGATGTCCATCCAGCCATACTAAAAATATAACTTATTTTAACGATTCTTTCTTAGATCCCCTGCTCGTTTTGAACATGGCTAATTACGACAGCCATCTTGGATGAGTAGGCGCGCAAAAAACTGGAACGAGTCAAAAGTGTCCCCAAAGGAAAGGTTGATGGGCTGAAAAGGAACAAGCGGGAAAGGCCAGGGGAAGGGAAAATACCTCGTCGCGCACCTGAAAACCCTAACCCTCTACCCATCAAACATTTACGACGGCGACTTAAACACGGTCGATTGTACAAAAAATTCGGACGATTTTAATTTCGGACAAAAAATGTCCGAAAATAAAATCGTCCTGAATTTTTAAGCGTCCTAATTTTTGGGGGAGAGTAAAAAAATTCCAAGTACGTACTTTCTTAGGCGGCGTGTTTACATGTATTCAAGGAAAATGTACATGATAGAACTAAAACTCGGATAAGGCTTTATTTGTTCTCTTTATTTCTGGGAGGAAATCTTTTTTTATGAAAATAAATAATGAATAATTTCCCCTAGCTGCAGTTTTTTTGCTGCAATTTACTAAGTTCAAGTATTTCACATTTTCCTTTCGAAACGGCTCGTTTTTTCCCTAACCATGAGTAGCCCAGGTGTCATGTTCGTTGATGCGGTTTGCAGTTAATTCCTAAATGAGGAAAAAAAATCTTCACGTCTGTAGAACAAATTTTGCCAGAGATGTCACGGATTATTGGGTCATAGTATTTTTATCATCTCTCATGTCACCATGGTGACAACTTTAACCAAAAATTAAAGATCAGTACCAGAGCTTCAGACGTGTCATACAATATGTCCAGGGCCGTACTGCCAGACTTTCAGCGCAGACGAGGCAAAATACTGCTAGGGGGTGTGGGGGCATTTTCCCCAGATCGTTTTGACGTCTAGAAACGCAGAATTGCGTTTTTCAACATTTTTCATAAGTTAGTTCTTGAGAAAAAAAATCAGTCTTGTTCAATTGGGAGTTATTTTCCCAAATAAACGTACTTTGTTTTTACAGTTTAGGTTAAAATCTAGACGAGGCAAGTGTCTCGTCTTGCCTCTTGATGGTTACAGCCCTGATGTCACGTGATCACCGATAACTTTTGCAAATGCAACGGATTGTGGGTTTATTTGCACCTTTAACTTCCGAGACTGTTCTGAACGAGGAGTTTCACTGTCCCAGAGTTTTCTGGATAGAGAAGATTTGCTAATTCATCAGATTTAAGAAAAATATCCCTGGCCATGAGTATATAGGTTATTTACTTAACAAACGCTTCTGCTTTAATTCGCTTTTTTCACGATCCCATAATACATCTTGTTTTATTTAAATAACCCCCCAAAATTTTTGCATAAGCATTGTTTTCAATTTCTCTGGGGACGATTGCACGTCACTGTAAATCCCAAGAGAAATTGAAAACAATCCTTATGCAATAATTTTGGTGTTAAATAGGATGTATTATGGGAACAGTGAAAACAGCAGATGCAACTTAACCGTCGTTAAAAGAATAAACAAATCAGTATATTAAGTTTTAAACAAAGAAAAACAACAATTAAAGAACATTGCTTCCTTTATTTCCAAAAAACGCCATTGAATGCAATGTCGAACTCGCACACAATACAGAAAGTATGAACTTTGCACTTTACTCTTCGAACTGAATTTGCTGGACATCCATGCTGTTATGAAGCAAGGGATTCTGCAAATTTAAACCAAAATGAAAATACATACTTAAAGGTAGCAAAGAGCTATTTTGCCGATCATATTTAGCAATTAAGTTACACAGGAGACAAGTAGGAATTTGGGCAGTCGCCTCTTACTGACAGACGTATCAAAGACCCAAGGAGTTGTACATCAAATTCGATTACAGTAATGGGGGGAGGAGATAGGCGTTAAAATGTTGTTATTTTTGTCTTTGTGGTAGGAGTTTGGGGGGGTGGCGGTGAGGGGTAATTCATGCTTTGAGATAATTTATGTTGTTCCATTTGAGGGAAACTCCGCCGTGCCTCTTTTTTCTGTCCAATTCCCAAATATGATATCCATAACAAACAACGCATGAGATGAAATGCATGACGTCACAAAGTCTAAGGTCATTTATGTTCTTTTTTTTTTAACAGTGCGCAATTGTTTCAGAAGTGTTTTTCGGATATTTTGCGGGCTCAGGAAGGAAACGTTTTTCCCAAATAGTTTCCTTTACTGTTTAGTTGAGTTTAAGACCTTTAATAATGATGATGTTGAACTTTAGTTTTTTAAGCATCAAAATTAAACACGAAAACTTTTATTTACTTTTCACAACGGACAAAAGAATTTGACTTCATAAAAGTCCTCGTTACTCGTTTATAACTCACTAGTCTCAAAATTTGAAGATACCGTAAAACTCCGGTTATAAGCCCCCCCGGTTATAGGCCCATCTACCTGGAAACAAAAAAATACATCCGATTATAAGCCCCCCCCCCCCCCCCCTCTGCCGGATGACAGTACTGAACAGGTCTAAATGTTGTTTTTTATGCGTTTTTAACCTAAAAACGTATTTCGATCAACACTCCCGTGGCTCGTTTCGTAGCGTTTTTTTCATTCCGCTTATAAGCCCTCCCGGATATAAGCCCCTTCGTTTATAAGCCCACCCAAAACCCCTTACGAAGTTGTATAAGCCCAGGGCTTATAACCGGAATTTTACGGTATACTCATTCCATCGTGAGGAAACAAGTTATGTATATGATCGCACATATAAACGGCTTTTTATGGAACATTACCTGACGATGTGCCCAATAAACTTCAACTCAGTTTTTAAAAGATGCGAGGCATCCATTTTTCTGACAGATTCCAAATTGGCAAACGTCTTTAAACACGCCCTGGGTGCAGTCATAGGTGGTCCGGTTCGAAGTTTCCTCATCCATACAGCCTCGCATGAAGAACGGTGTAGAGCCGTAAACCTGTTTCCTGACGAAGCACCTGGCATCCGGCTGCGTACATCTTTCAGTCTCAATAGTGCGGTCACAGTCTTCCAGTGTTGTATAACTTTCACAGTAAGGGCATTCTACAAAAAAACCGGCAGACATTATTAAAATACTTCTTACTTATAACGGTATCTCCAACTACTAACTGGTTACATTGATGAACTTTATTTTTCATTTCTGTGTGTACATACACTTTTTTTTTTGTTCCCTGTGTGTGTGTGTGTGTGTGTGTGTGAATGGAAATCGTGTCCCGTTTTTTTTTTATACTGTGTAAACTTAATTGCAATATTTTTTTCCGTTTTTGGCCCAGCCACTTAGCTCGATTAGCCTTAGCTATTTCTAAGTGGCTGTGCTCTTTTTTTATTGTAAATTTTCCTTTTTGCTTGTATTTATTTATTGTAACTTTTCTGGGCACAAATAAAGATTGTTGTTGTTGTTGTTGTTGTACGCTTATTATTTTAAAAGTCATGATGTCTCTAGCAGTAAATGCCTCTAGCCTCCGTTGCTGTCTACGTTTAATGCGATTCCATCCATTCAGGTCAATTTACAAACCTAAAAAGCGCGTCTGAATCATGCATCTCTGTGTCATGACTCTCTTCATAATGGTTTGCAACTTTATTTTCCGAAACACCTCAAGTGGTCGGCTGGGGGTTTCTCGTATGTGGCAAAACAGGTTCAGAGGTAATTTGATCTTTCTTTAATTACCGTTCACCACTGCCTAAAACGACATTTGAACAATGCAGCACAGAGAGGTTAAAGGAGAGACTGGGAGCTAAGAGTGTTCCAACGAGAAAGAAGCAACTTTGACTAAAGTAGTGGTAGCGAATGGTCCTACAAAAAATGCGCGTCTCACAAATTATCGCGAAATTTCATACGCGCGAAAATAAACATTGCGCGAAATTTAAACACGCGAAAATTAATACCATATTATATAAAAAATTTTAATGTGGGAACTGCAACTACCAACCATTGAAAATACCTTTCCGTCTTGTTTTCGACCAGCACCCTTCCTCTGATTACTGTTTTCTTCAGCTTGTAAATCGGCCAAAGTTCTTTAGTACAGTTACCAAAATTTCCGTTTGTAGGCTGCTTGTAGTTACATTGAGCCATATCTTAGTATATTTTCAGTAGTTTCTTGTTCTATGACGACTGACCCATAAAACACTGACAAAATCGCTAAATTTAATACACTTTTGCTCTAATTTGTCTTGCAA
>NW_027557544.1:0-4478 GCF_052425735.1 Oculina patagonica
AGTCTCTTATCGGATCCTCTATCCGGCACCGTAACCGCTACGATTAGATGTTAGTCGAACTGAATAATTTCTTCGCCAATACCGCTGAGCGTACCACTGGTAACTCAGGAAATAGACGTCAAGGAAGACTTGACTAACTATGTCCATTCCTTACAGCCAACGATCGATGATTTCCAACTTTTTTCTTTTTCGGTTTTTGAAGTGGAAAAAGAGATAGGGGCAATAAGATCCGATACCTCCATTTTGGGCCTGACCAGCTACCAGCCAAATATCATGAAACTTGTTGTTGACCTTCATGTATGGTCCGCTTGCTTATAAATCATAAACTCCTTCGTTAAAAATCTATCATTTTCAGAAGCATGGAAGGTAGCCAGGATAACTCCAATTCCGAAAGCCCGCCACCCCATTGAAAATGCAGACATGCGCCCAATAGATCTATACTTCTGGTCCTGTCAAAAGTGTATGAGAAGCTGGTATATTTCCAGGTTGTAGAGTTCTATCGAATCTCGTACATTCTTTAAGGATAACATCTCGTGTTGGTCGGAAGGGGCACTGTACTACTAGGGTACTCCTTGGGTAATAAAGATGATATTCTGCATGTCTGGAAGTGCGGGTAACTCACCTTAATGATTCTTGCCGACTTTTCCAAAGCTTTTGATACGATCAGATTCAAAACTGTCCTAAGAAACTTCAACAGAATCTCGGTTTCTCTAATGAATATCTTGTATGGACCATCAACTACTAACTGGGAGAAGGCACTTTGACCAAGTTGATGGACAAAGTTTTTGAGAGGTGCAAATTTCACCCCGGAGTACTGCAAGGTTTGATTATGGGACCGCTGATCTTTAATTTGTATGTCGAGGATTTCGAAACACGACTTGACGCAAGGTGCCCACCAGTACGCGGATGATACGACCCTCTACAGGCACTGCAAGCCAAGGAATCTGGAAGACATTGTTACTGCCCTGCAGAGAAATGTTAGAGAGCTTGAAGATTAAAAGGGGCAAAAGAGGCCAACTTAGTATTAAACCCTAAGAAAACTAAACTTATACTCATGTCGACTCCGCAGCGGTCTTTCTGTCATTACCTGCGAAAACGTAAATGTCCACGTTGAAATTGAAGGAAATACCTTAGAATTTGTCAGCACGTCGAAACTACTTGGCATCCACCTTCATCAGCACTTGAAGTTGGAGGACAATGTGAAAGCAATAGCATCATCCTGCTACGCCAATTTTAGTAATACTCAGGAAGCTTAAACACATGCTCTCTCTCAAACTCCACAAATAATCATTTTGCCAAAAAGGTTACCTCAGTTATATTTAAACTTCTGTTACAAATCGATGTAATCTATCACGCCCTTCCGGACTACCTCGTAAATCGTCTTCAGCAAGTGCAAAAGGCGGCTGCGAGTTTTGTAGTGGGGAGATATGCTTCTCTTAGACGATTTCTTATCCCCCCAATTGGTTGCCAATACAAGAACATAGACAACTGAATTTGCTTAAATTAGGGCATAAAGCTCTGTATAATCCTTTTTGGCCGGAAAATTTACGTTTAACTGTTCAAAGAATCGCTGTCCAGAATCTTAAGGTCAAACAGATTTTTTCAACGGTAGAAATTCTACTAATATCTAACACCTTCAAAATCACGTTATTACCCTATTTAGCTACTGTAAACTTCCAACGAACCTTAAAAACACTGTGGAATATGACGCATTTTGCAGTGGGGGACAGCGCTTCTTTTCGAAGAAATTAACAAATTGATCTCCGTGCTTTTTTTTATTTTTATTTTTTTCTTAGATGTTTATAGTATAGTATTTTTTTTAAACGCATAAATGTATATAGTATAATATAATATAGTAGTATACAGTAATTTAATAATTATAGAGTTTTAATTGTAATACCATTTCATTTGTTAGGTTAGGGTTAGCTTAATTGGTAAATGTAGAGCTACTATGTAGAAATGTTACCAATAAAACCATTATTATCATTATTATTATTATTATTATTATTATTATTATTATTATTATTATTATTATTATTATTATCATTATTATTATTATTATTATTATCCCTTCTCTCAAGAGAAGATCCTCTCCTACCCCCGGGCTCCTACCGGCAATCCAAAGTTCCTCAAATTAAAATGCGGTCAGATCGATACATTTTCGTTTTTTATGGTTATTTAATAGAAGTGACAATAAAACCACAGAAATACACAATTCCTTTCATTTTCGAGCTGTTTCAACTTTGACTCATAAATCTATACCCAAAACAGGAACCAAGAATGTGCATTATCAGCACGCATACAATCAGTCACGTGAATCTCGACTGATTAAGTTGAAATAGTCTATTTCAAATTATCATGTAGAAATACTTATGACAGACTAGAAAGCAATTAATACGAAAGTGCTTTAATATGGAAAATTCGACATTCAAGTATTAAAATCCACTCGGCATAGGATCAGACCTTAATGTTGCGTAAATAGTCGAATACTGACACGGTTTGATCGTAAGCAACGTTTATACGTAAAACAATGTAACATGAAGAGTCTAACTTTCAGTTTGATTGACGAGATTACATTTGTTAGGAAAAAGACAAAGATGGTTGCTAAGATCCTGTTAAAACTACCAGTTCTAGCTACACCATCAAAAGGTTGGGTATGTAAGAGTTAGTTATCCTTTCGTCTTTCGTACGAGGTCGGTTTAAATGAGTAGTTGTTAAAATTGATATTGAGGTGTTTGAACACATCTTCTTTAGTTTTATACTAGGTGTGACACAGAACACTTCACACTGCAACCCAGAAGAACCTGAATTCACATGCTGTGGCAGAGTCATTCCTGGCTATGATCCATTAAGGTGCTAACAGGTCAGAGAATGGAAATATCTCCCCTGCTTTTGAGCAGAGCTTATTTATCAAGAATACAAGGACAAAGATGCCACAAACTTTCATTTTTTCTTTACCATCTAGCCGTTCAAATGTAAAGTTTCCAGCCAGATGTCTGCCAGAGGAAAACGATTCATCTCAGGAAGATCGACAAGATGAAGACAGAGCACAGGGTTTGGAAGCGACCTGGACCATCCGCTCTCCACACAGTTTATAAATCAATGAACATCGGAGCTTTGATTTCAATTTCATGAAGGCAAAGTGTTAAATAAGCATGTAGGTCTAGTATACATGATTTTTTCTTATCTTTCTGTACAAAACTAAACTGAACTGTCAACTTCAGCCAAGGAAAACATTCCCAACAACAAAGTGCAATTGATGAGGTATTCATATCTGGTGTTATCTTAGCTGCCTTTCATTACCTTTGGTTTTTTTCTAAGTATGTTATTTCTTTCCTGTCCTTTTCTGCTGATTTTTATGAAAAGAAAATTCTTTCTGGTTTCTTGCCTTTTTTATAGTTTTGATGCACTTTACTGCGTGGCTCTTCACATCATCTGGGAGAATGTCTCGTTCTAAAAAGACTACAATACAAAAGATTCCACTTAATATTTTATTTCTACTCAGTACATGCTGGCAAGTCTATCTTCTAATAAGTCATTTATATATAAGAACAAGGAGACGCAAAGTGACTTTGTTCTTACAGATGACTGTACCTAGCTTGTCGCTATCCCTTCTTTCCCTGATGGTAGCGTATTTTATTTATCCAGCGTACAACAAGCAAAACAACCCGCAAGGAAGGATGATAATCGCACTCTTCGCTCCTCTCATTGGAGTTGCACTCAAAACAATCTCGCGAATTTGTGTTCAGCGGTTATGGAACATTACCCATCCGGGATACACGTACGTCTTATTAGCACCGTTGTATTGTGCCTCAGCAGTTATGTTTAGGGTTTTACAAGCGGATCTTATCAGTCTGAAATCCATCGCTATTCTTGGAATAATTCACGGCGCTGCAGAAGTCCTAGAAAGAAGCACCATGGTTGTTATTGATCACATTTCTCATCTGATTTGGAAAAGAACATCAGCTCCTTGGGGAAGTTTTCGTACCCCTCGCCGTGAGAGGCTAATGGCTGATATCGCTATCATGAGCATGTTGTTTGAATCAACTGCTATAGTGGCCGTAAATGGATTTTTGTATTTGTATCAATTTATTTACTTACAAAATAATTCCCTATTAAAGCTGTTTCAGTCATTTGCCATTCATACTTCAGTTCCATTGGCGATTGAATGGTTTTTCACCAGCGTATCTCTAGTAATTGAGACTTGCTATCAGAATATGGCTGTCATGGTTGCTTGGCGAAGAAGATGGAAAAGACACATCTTAGTAGCATTGCTAAATGCGGTGCCTTTAGCTCTGTGGACTAGTACCAACCTTATAGGAGTTGTACACGGACGTTTCAATGAGGCTAACCAACCTTGCAAAATGCCGTTTACTTGAGCTGGGAAGACAATATTCCACTCGTGTAGATTGAGTGACGCAGAATTCATTCAGTCATCCTTATCGCTGAAAATGGTATCATCGAGTAAATTCAGAGTT
>NW_027557545.1:0-4358 GCF_052425735.1 Oculina patagonica
ACCCAGGGGGGGGACTGTTATATGAAAGTGACGGGGATGCTCGTCGTCTCGCTTATGGGTGTAAATTTCGGATTTTTGGTCTCGCTTAGGGTGTTTCGGGTAAAACGCCAATATTTTTAGCCATAATGGTCTCGTTTAGGGTTACAAACGAAGAAATATACAAATAAAAATTCTAGTTTTCTGGTCTCTTTTAGGGCTCAAGAAAAGCTTGAGCCACACCCAGATTGGTCTCTTTTAGGCCTTCTTTTCAAAATTTCCGTCGAGCATCCCCTTCGGTTTCATATAGGAGTCCCCCCGCCCGGGGTAAAATATCGATGGCACTAACTGGGCTCCGTAGCGATGAGCCATCTAGCGCACCTTCTTTAGCAGAATCAACGAACCTCAAACTATGCGGCCATAGAATGGGAAGTTCAGATTCATGCGCTTGATACAAGAAAAGCGGTGGAGAGATGTTTGTTTCTCAAGCTTGCCCTAGTTCAGACTAAATTAGACGATTTTTCTTAACGTTTCAGACCCATAGAGGTTTTTTTTTATGTCGAAAGTAATTCGCATTTGTAATAATAATAATAATAATAATAATAATAATAATAATAATAATAATAATAATCAACTTTATTTATAGAGGGTAAACACATAACAGTAAAAAACTGACAAACCAGTGGCCCTCTAATATAAAATACAATCAAGAACTAAAAACAATGCTAAAAATCTAACAATCTAAAATTACAAAATTTAGTTAAAAATACACTATAATATAAAAACTAGGTAAAAATTACTCTAAAATGACGAAATTGATATAAAAGAATTAACTAAAAAGTAAAATGATCCAAATGTTTGTATGTATCTTTAAAAAAAAATTCAAATGTAGCCTTCTTAAAACTTATTAAACTAGGCTTGTTCCTTATGATGCTGGGTATAGTATTCCAGAGGCGTGTAGTCGATACTGTGAAAGACCTTCCGCCTTCTGACTCCCGTTTGAATCGGGGGCAGACAAGGTTTAGTAGTCCATGCAGGCCCGTAGGCTGGTTTTTGCCCGGGTAGGTTCGTTTTCTTTTAGAACGGACCATTAGTTACCAGTGTCCCACTAATTTAAAAAAAAATACCGTTACTGAAGAAGATTTTCCAGTTGTAGTCGACGGGGGTGAAGGTGGGCGTAACAGTTGACTACCGTGTCTAGCTCCACGGGGGTATCGTAGTGAATGTGCAGAAGCGCAAGGTTGGACAACCTTTCTTTTCCCATTGACGCTCGCATGTAGTTATTCAGTCGTCGCAACGTGCTTGCACTTCGTTCACATTCGCATGATGTTACTGGTATGGTGCAGGCAATTTTTAGAAGAATGCTGATGTTTGGAAAGAGGTCATCATCACAATCTTTGATTGCCACTGCAGGTGAAGCTGGTCTTAATTCCGGTTCCATCGCCAGGTATCGACCTCTCCATCGCATAAGCTCCATTTCAAACATTTCAGGGGAGAGGAGATCATCATTGTACTTGTTAACAGCTGCTTCAAGATTAACATTCTTTGAACAGAGAACACTTGGTACGAGACCAAGCAGTGACAGGCCACGACCGTTCAAAGATAGACGTTGGGCCCTAGACCGAGAAAACCCTTCGGCATCCTAAATAAATTTTTCACTTAAAAATATTAAGACAAAGAGAGAAAGAAATTTTAAGCAACAGCAAGAAATTAAAGATAGGAAGCCACAACTCTCCAAAATCAGTGAGAACGAGAATTTAAGGACTCAGAGCGCACTATCTCATGTACTTATTCGTTTGCCAGCTGGCCTTATCCTGATGGCTTTTAAATAAGAATTTTGTTTACCCCGCTACCGTCATGACGTGATTCAAAGTCATTTCTTTTAATTTCCTTCTTTGCTCTACTTTCCACAATGTCACGCTGTCCAGGGGAATTGGATGTCAATTATATTGTTTGCGTTAGGCTTCAGAGCTTAGCTTCAGATATATTTAATTTATTTATACGACCGCGACATATTCAAATCGGTGAAATCAACATCAGTTATAACTTGAGTCACACTTTGCTAATGGTTCCAGTCTGAAAACCGAAAAAGAGGGGAATACACGAGAAACGTTTGAAAATTAGTCGATATTGTTGAAAATCAATACAAATAACGTCAGTATGTTTTTATTTTTATTTTATTATGCGCGTAGGCCATATGTATGCTGTACCATTCAGACCGGACCTTTAATGCTGTACCATTCAGACCGGTACATTAATGCTACACCATTCAGACCGGACCTTTTCACGCGGTGGGGGGGTTCGTCCGAACCCCCCGAACCCCCCCAGCCTACGGGCCTGCCATGTCTGCTCGATCTTTTATTGATGTCGGCGTTTCTTATCAGCATCTGTGACAAATAATGTGGACAGTCCCCAGACAGTCGTTTGTATACCATTGATAACCTATTTACATTTGCCTCATGATAAAATGGAACCCAATCCAATTCTCTAAACAGTTGTACGCTATTCGCTTTAGTATCCGCATTTAGTATTACACGTGCTGCGCGTTTCTGAAGCTTAAATACTCTTTGTAAATTCTCAGCAGAGCATGATGTCCACACGGTTGATGCATATAGCATTGTCTGCTTGATCATAGCATTATAATAGAGTTTCCTTTGATCAAGAGGCAGAGAGCGTCTTATTTTTCGTAACACGGCGATTCTCTGCGATAACTTCGTGCATAGATTTTCGACATGTTGGTCAAAGGTAAGCTGGCTGTCAATCGTGACCCCTAATAGTTTATGCGAGCTCACTTGTTCAAGTTCAGTAGAATTTACGTGTAACTGCAGAGTGGACTGTTCCAGTTTCTTGCCTAACCGTTTACCAGTAACAAGCATGGATTTTGTTTTGGATTCGTTTAGAATCATTTTGTTGTCTGCTGACCAGTTCATAATTTCATCAATATCCGTCTGAAGGCCGTTTGAGATGTCGTTGGGTGCCGCCATATAATGGCTGGAGTAGCTAATAGTTGTGTCGTCGGCATAAATATCAGCCACGGAGTGCTGCAATGCTGCAGGTAGATCATTAATAAATACAAGGAATAAGATTGGACCTAAGATGCTGCCCTGTGGTACACCCAGTGTTAAGGCCCTCTGGGTAGAATGATATCCCTCTATGTTCACAAACTGGCGTCTACCACTCAAATAGTCACGGAACATGGGTAGACTCCTTTATTATGCATTATTACGCTGTATCATCCATTAAAAAACTCAGCTCGCGCCATTTTCTTAACCAATTGGAAATAAAACCAAAACCAGTCGTGACTCGCTGGTGCACGTTTTCCCGCTGCCTCGTCCCCAGGCGCCAGTCGGCCGGACGGCAAAGGCGGTAAGGCGGGAAAACAGGGAGCGCGGGGGTTGATGGTTAGCAAACCGTGTACGTCAGTCCCACAACACCAAGCGAACCGTGCACTACCAAGGAGGAGGACGCCTGGGAACGAGGCAGCGTTTTCCCGCACTTCGCGCCGGCTGCCGGCGAAATGTATTTGCTTCGAGTTTTGATTGGTTCACTGGATTGTCTGTGCCCTTTGTGACTATGGATTGACAAAGCTGATTACTTTGTTTATGGTTTTACGACACTCATTGGAAAATATAAACTGCTGTAGCACCTCAAATAGCGACCTCAAAAGAAACATTTTGATTAGATTCAAGTTGCACTGTAACAAACCGATCAGATGAAACTTTCTCTAAACAGTTGGTTCATGTCTCTCGCGCTTCATTCCAGTTTCCGATAAAGACGCTAGGGATATCTCTACTATCCCTGGATGGAATCCAAGTCCAACGCACGAAAAAGAATACGCCGGTGCCCATTTACACACCTGGGTGGAGAGAGGCACAACGAGAGTAAAGTGTCTCTTGCCCAAGAAATTCTCGTCGTCCCCATAGCCCTTTCGTTTCTCTTAGCCGGCTGAGCCTTGGCACGAGAAAACGAAGGGCTCTGGGGACACTGGACTTCCAGTCCTAGATTCTAGATTCTTGGCACGAGAAAACGGAGGGCTCTGGGGACATAGGACTTTTGAATTAATTCGAATTTTTTGATTGGCTGTTTGGAACAAAGAATTCCTAAACGGAAGTCGAAAACGTAACGACTCTCTCACACATTCTTTTGAAACGTCACGACTGCATACATGAAGACCGGAAGTTCTAGAATCTAAGCCTGGAAATCCTGTCCCCAGAACCCTACGCTTCCTCGTGCCAAGGCTCAGCCGGCTAAGAGAAATGAAAGGGCTATGGGGACGGGAATGTGTAGAACGGCGCAAAAATACGGACGGAAAGCGGAGCAACGAAATGGCCGGATCCAACGTAATAGTGAAATAATAAATTTCTTATCCTCATCGTTGGAAT
>NW_027557546.1:0-4350 GCF_052425735.1 Oculina patagonica
ACTGGTCTTCTTCATTTCATGCATCGCACATCTGTTGACGTAGTCTTTAAGCCATAATTTTTTACAAGGAGGGATTGATGTAGCTGTGTCAAGCTTTCAGTCATTACAGGAAAGGACTGCATTGTGTTACTAGACAGTCTGATTTTGATGAGATTATCATTATAATTTATTAGTTGTATAATAAATTATCCTATTGAATCAAGTGGTAAAACCTTTTGGCCTTTTAAATCTCCTTTGAAAGATCTTGATTTAAGTACACAGACTTTCTTTACATTTAGGTATGAACAATGCGATTAGTTTCTAAAAAAAAAATTGTTGTGTTGTGTCGGCGGGCAAGTCAAGCACAGTTGATTGTTGACTGGATTTTGCACTGTAGTGAATTTGAAAAGCTGATGTTTTGAACAGTGGCCCATCAATGGAGCAAAATAGTGTATGCCTAAGTATAAATAAAAGAAAATATTCTGAGGTACATGTAATACTGATAAGTATTACATGTCTGCAGTGTTTTATATCAGTCATTGTACTGTAACTTGAATTTGATGCTTGGGTTGTAACAAAGTGCAAGGCAGTGAGGCGTGAGATCCATTCTAGTTAGCCTAAGTAGCACTTGGGTTAGCCTTAATGGTGCTATTGTTAGCCAAAACAGCACTTTGGTTAGCCTACTGTAAGCTAAGGTAGCTTGCAGTTAGCCTTTTTATTTGGAGTAGGGATATCTGTCTTACATGCCTCGCTGCCTTGCCTTGCATGCCTCACTGCCTCTCAACACTTACAAGATTCTTGATGTTCAATGGTACAGTAAATGGTCAGTCCAGTTTGAATTGGCTGAAAACACCCATTGTCAGCTGCAGAAACTTGTCTGCTGACTTCTTGGAAGTCACTGCGTTACTTGATGTGAAGAAATAACATGTTGACTTTTGTTTTTCAAGGTATTCCAAGCTAAAGAGTGTGGTAGTCCTGGTCGTACAAAGCGATCAACAGATGACTTCTTCCTTGAAGAGCAACAGTAGACAGAGAAGAGACGATGCTGCTTTAGCTAGAACAGCGCAAGTTAACTTGGATATGTAAGTGCTGAAATATTATTTTTCCTTACAATTCAAGTTAGTGAGTAGTTACAATGTTTAGCATGCTCTATCAAGATATGGTGCATGTTTACATTATACTGAATTTAATAATAATAACAGTACAATTTGATTGCGTGGCTCTGCTAGCTATGTTAAATTCAGGGACCGAGGCAGGGGGTGCGATGGGTGCTTCCGGACCCACCCATGGGCCACAAAGGTCCGCCTAATTGGGGAGTGAGGGTTAAAATGACTCTTAGAATGCAGGAAATGTGGACTTAAACAACTTGTTTTTTTATAAAATTTCCCTTGGGACACTACCACCGGACCCCCCTGAGGCGCTCACACCCACCCATACACGATCCTGCGTACGGCCCTGGTTATAATTAACTATTTAATTAATAAGCCAATATTTAAGTTCTAATTTTTCATGAACTGTGTCTTATCTAGATTGACGACAAACTACAAATCCAAAATGAAGGTAGCAGATAACTTCTGGAATGTTTTGCCAGAAAGAATGTGTGGCGACATTTCTGCCAAGGATAAGAACTCAGATTGTTGGAATGGTGTTGGAAAAGGAAGGTAAATATTTCTAATCAGTCTCTTTCTTTTCTGCACCAAGGATTACCTTGCAGTGGACTAGCACCACATTAGCATTAATATAGTGGATTCAGGTTGAGTGTTTAACGATCTTAGTTGTCATGTTTATTGTCACGGTTGATTGATAGCATTGCGAGGCAAAATAACAGATGTTGCTAGGTGGGAATGACAATGTTCTGTCGGGAAAAAGCATGTTGTCACTCGTCCAGCATCTATTACTAGAAGAGGTATTCGTATCTTGAATCTTATTATGGCGATCGAAGATGGACACCGGAGGGTTGGTGTCTGTAATTTATATAAATTGAATTCTAGTTCCTGGGGGACCAAATGAACTGTCTATTCGTAAGGAGATGTTTGACTGTTATTTAAAAATATAGTTTTGAATGCATTAACTGTTGCTTGATATAGTTGTCACCCAAAAAGTACAGTTAAACCCTGCTATTTCGAACTGTCAAGGGAAACAAAATATAGTTTGAAATAGTGGGAGTTTAAATAGACGATAGTAAATGACTGAAGGGCAAATCAAAGGGAAATGGGTTTAAGCTCAAAATAACAAGGAATTTGAAATAACGGAGTTCGAATTAGCCGGTCTAGTAGGAGTAATTGATTTTTGTTGGTCTTTAATACTATTTCCTTTTTATTTCCTATTTGAATCAAAAGTTACACAAGTCCTGATGATGGAGGGAATGATGTTGAAGATGATCCATCACCAACGGTAACAAAAGCAATCGACAAACTTAAAGAAATTGTGGAGCAGTTGGATGCCGCAATGAATGGTGATGAAATAACTAATTTTGTTAGTGGAGATGACGAATCAGGAAGTGCTAGCGGAAGTGGAAGTGGTGAAAGTGGAGATGGAAATGAAATACCAGATGAATATACGGAAAAACCAAATACGTCAGATAATGATATTGACGACAACGATGAGAATGATAATACCCTGGGTGGTGGAGTGAATGAACAACCTAATGCTGGATTGAAGAAGAACTCTGCGTCAAGACATGTTACAGGGGCGTGGCTACTTTGCTCAACAATGTGGGTGTTGAGTTTTGCATTTAGAGCATAATGGAATTAACAGATATCCTCACTAATGACACAAAATGTTTGTGCATTTCCACCACCCTGGATTCACAAAAAAGAGCCTTTAGTTTTGATACCAACTGCAAAGACAATACTTGTTCACCTCAGTGCAGGAGTTCCGTCCACTTTTCAACGATGCCTCTAAAAGCAACAAACTAATACAAGAGTGATACTTTAAAGATACCAACTTTTTTATTTGTAGACAAGGGATTTATTTTTTACTGAAAGTTACAGAATGAATGTAAATTAACCTGTAAATTTTTAAAGTTTTCATGACCATAAAAAAACGCTCTTTTCTTAGTTTGAAATTCCTTCTCCAGACATGTTATCTTCCACATAAATTTTGAGTTATCATAATAGCTGTACTTGTCAAAAGCTGTATATAGAGTTTCTACCATTATAAGCACAACACGTGAGTGCTTCAATATCAAGAAATGTTTGATAAACTAGGTAGAAAATGTTGCCTGAATAATTTTTATGGACAAAACAATACTTCATGGGAACATGCGCTAACTTTTTAAAGTATTCATGAGTTTTAGCAGGAAAAAGAGTGCAAGACGCTTGATCCTATGCAAACGTTACACCTTAGTGACAATAGTTTAAGCAGTTAAGCATTTTTAAACACAGTTGTCTGCAGGAATTATCTCTAGTGGGGTATCTACCTCAAAAGAAGTGAATTTGCAGATTTGTTATCTAACTATGCAAAATCTAAGTGAAAAATGGATGGTACATGTACATTGTAAAATTGATGAAAAATCTGAGCTTGTTTAGCTGCAATGTGAGACCAAAAATAGCAAGTGGGTCCCAGCTGTGTGGCCAAGACATTTGCATCCAGTAAGGCAACATGTGCACCCAGAAGGCATGTGGTCCCTCAAGAAAAGTAAAGAGTGATTTGGGGCCAGTTTGCTGGGCAAATGAAAAGGTTATAGGCACCTAGTATCAGAGATGATGTTCAACCTTTGGCTTACCGGTAATGCTATTTGATTGGAAGTAATAATTTGTGTTTGTATGTGGCTACTGAACAAAAATCATCAAATCCTATGTTTCCCCTTAAAGTGCTACTACGATCAAATTTTGGATTTCCATATTTTTACATTTTCGTGTACAATAAGACTTTCTTACTCACCTTGAAAATTTTCAATCCATTACGAACATAAGAAGTTGTTTTGTTTTAACGTTTATTTCCGATATTTTATGGCCGCCATTAAACAACCTTGTTCCAAGGCTTGGTTGCGAATAGGGAGAAAATGACGTCAAAGGCTAAAATACCTCATGGGTTGAAATTATAATAACAATATGTATTGAAAATCATGTGAAAAGCAACAAAAACTTTGGGCTTGTTTTTGGTATAATTTTCTATGCTGATTTATATTGTTATTCTAATTTCAACCCGTGAGGTATGCTAGCCTTTGACGTCATTTTCTCCCTATTCGCAACCAAGCCTTGGAACAAGGTTGATTAATGGCGGCTGTAAATTCTCTGGAATAAATGTTATAATACAACGACTTCTGATGTTCGTAATGGATTGAAATTTACCCAGGTGAGTAAGAAAGTCTAATTGTTCTTGACAATGTAAAAATATGAAGATCAAAAATTTGATCATAGTAGCACT
>NW_027557547.1:2500-4374 GCF_052425735.1 Oculina patagonica
CCTCTCCTCTCTCCTCTCCTCTCCCTCTCCCTCTCCTCTCCTCTCCCCTCTCCTCTCCTCTCCTCTCTCTCTCCTCTCCTCTCCTCTCCTCTCCCTCTCCTCTCTCCTCTCCCTCTCCCTCTCCCTCTCCCTCTCCTCTCCCTCTCCTCTCCTCTCTTCTCCTCTCCCTCTCACTTATCTCTTCTCATCTCATCGCATCTTATGCTGTACAAGGTTGTTTCAACTTTAAGTTTGTAAATGAAACTCTTTTCTGTGGCCTTTGAAAGATTTTGAGTAGCACGGTTATATGGTGCTCTTTTCTGTGCTGTACAAGGTGGCTCTAACTTATGAATTTGTGAACCAAACAAATGCGTGCTTTCAGGTTTAAAAAAGTGAAGAAAAGTTTTTATAATAAGTTGATTGTTTTATACACAGAAAATGTCTGCCGTTTTGCTATAGTAATAAGTGCTGTTACATTTCTTCATTTCAGGTCCCGTGTGGCTGAAAGTGAATACCAAAGAAGTCTGTTTTGGAGCGCGGGACAATTCATACGGTTCATTTACGATGCAGTACAGCGGTAGCATCGTGTCATTTAAACTCGTCCATTTAAGAGGCCAAATCTCGTGTCGCACTGTTGACTCGCGTTACAGTAACTGGGCGTGTGATAAAGGAGACATTCTTCAAACATTTGTCACCAACGCTAGCAATGCAGTCGTTTTTCCGCAGCTGTCTGGTATAACGAATTATCAAATTCCTGGAATTCGTTCTGATTCGCCCGAGCTAACATTCAACAACCTCACTGTACCCCTGAGAGTAGTACCTGGTCAGGGGTTCAGGGTGTGGTACATAGAAGATCTAAAAGACGTTTCTGAATTTGATAATGGAGGAGAGACCTGCATGGACATATACTCACTGTATGTTTAAAAGAGAACGTTTTGCCATATTTTAAGAAAAAATTAAGACAAAATGTTTCCTAGAAGCATTATTCGTCGAAGAAACTTTATTTCAAATGTCTTTTTATATCAGCGTAGATACTAGTCCAGTTTTCTAATAGCTTAGTTTGCAAACGGGGCTAAACCATTTTCATAGAAATCATTATTTTAAACCTTAGTTCTGAGAATTGTGAAAAAATGAGTTCTGAGAATTGTTTACATTTTGCCTCATTAGCATATGACCTGGCGTAGAATAGGCATCCTGCTATATGACAATTAATAAACGGCGGAGGAGATATTAGCTTTCAAAAACTGCAAAATACCTGGGTGGCAAAAGCAATAATGAGCCCATACATTCTTTGTAAAATTTTGAGTTTTCAAACCCGCGTCAAAGAAAACGTATTTAATACATCAGGACCAAATTTATAGCGAAAGTTAATCGTGCCATGCTCTTTCAATATTCATAACTGATATTTTTTGTAGCTCGATCAGAAATTAAAGCGCTTATGCTAATGAGGCAAATATTGTAAACAAAGGTTCCCCTATAGGACAACCCTGCACAGCGTGAGTCAGATTATTTTTAAGTTCATGTATAATTAAATACCAAAATGGAAGACACAAAGTTCTGTTAACATTATACTACATCTACCATAACATTCGATGAAAAACTTTAGCAAAGCCTGCTAAAAATAAATAGTGCACTCTCTTGCAAATGAGTGTAAGTCGCATATTTATAAATCAATGATTTTGCGGCAGTTTCATTCGCGTTTTGAAATTATCGTCAGTTATTATATTATTATACTACTTAAGTTATACAGCTATTTTATAAATGCTTCTTTTCAGTTCCCTTATCTGTACTATAAATACGAAAATAAATAAAAACAGTTCGATATCTTTACTCAAACAATTAATACTCTCTATGAAAAAGCCTTTGTTAAAATGGTTTCAAACATTCTCTATTCC
>NW_027557548.1:0-4327 GCF_052425735.1 Oculina patagonica
AACGGACTTTTAGCCTCAAAAATTACGTCTGGAGTTAAAGGCGTTGGTTGAAAGCTCAAATAAAGACCTGAACGTCCGAAAAACATCAGACCTTCCTGTCTTAAATTTTTAACAGGAATATCACAGGTTTGGGTTGTGTTTTAGCTTCATGCAAATGTGTGTGTGTTTGGATTTAGCTGTAAATTGTTGGCTAGAAGCAGAATTCACACCCTCAAAGAGTTCTCTTTGGCTTAAAAATCGAAAAGGTCAAATGACACGACAAGTCGAGTTTTATACCAGGGATGAACTAATATCATGTCGTCCTTTATTTTAATTGGCTTTGCACTGTTAAAATCGACTAGCTGGCACGTTAAGGAAAAGCTATTAACTGTTTCAAGTTAATATTTTCTTTAACTTACAAGGATTGACTTGCAATGGGTACCGTAAACTTCAGGTTATAAGCCCCCCCCCCCCGCTTATAAGCCCCCCCAGTTATAGGCCCATCTACCTGGAAACAAAAAAAATACATCCGATTATAAGCTCCCCCCGGATATAAGCCCCCCTCTACCGGATGACAGTACTGAACAGGGCTATTTCAGTCAACACTCCCGTGACACTTTTCGAAACGAGTTTTTCATTCCGCTTATAAGCCCTTCCG
Source organism: Oculina patagonica (assembly GCF_052425735.1). Lineage (NCBI taxonomy): Eukaryota > Metazoa > Cnidaria > Anthozoa > Scleractinia > Oculinidae > Oculina > Oculina patagonica. The sequence continues at coordinate 638 of NW_027557548.1, forward strand.
GATATAAGCCCCTCCGCTTATAGGCCCACCCAAAACCCCTTACGAAGTTGTATAAGCCCAGGGCTTATAACCGGAATTAAATTTTAAAGATTTCAGTGTAACATAGGAATACAGCAAGAGATCACTACAGTTGGTATCAGCCTATGTTGACCCGTAGGCGAGGATCACACAAACATGGGTACGTCTTGGGTACGTTTTAACTACAGAAAAAATGGGACAGGGTATTCGTGGTGTTTAAAGGATGTATACACTTGTTTAAAGACACTTTGACCCATGAAAAGCATAAACTTTATTTAAACGATGCGACCCAAATGTTTACTGGGAAATCGGAAAAAAGTAATCTTCTTCTGTGACAAAATCAACATTATAATAAGAGAGGTTACAGAAATCATATTCTCAAATCTCTCTCAAAAAAAAATGTCTTAATTATTTTCTCTTGTTATAAATGAATGGAAGTATTACCATGTTTACTTATGCTGTCTACCCAGAATCGCCGCTCAACAGGGTTTGCTTTTTGCCTATCTGACTCTGGAACAGGGTATAAAAATCACCCTTTTGACTCAGGAACAAGGTCGATTTTTTCCCAGAATCCTGAAACTCCACTCTTCTTATCGCTTTATCCCCGAGCCACAGACGAAGTCAAGTGAGCGCATTGTGATATACGCTTGTGTTTTTATATCTTTCTACATATATTTCCATAGTGGATATTGTCTGGAACAGGGTACCTATTTTGCAATGTTTGTCTCGAACAGGGTCGCAAATTCAGCTGTAACAGGTCCACAGACTCAGGCGGCACACCCCCGTAGCCTGGTGAATCGACGAGAGAAAGGCACATAATAAACAGGAGTGCGGGAACGTTGTCGCTGCCCTTGAAATTCAACGAAAGAGGCCAACGAAGGGGAGTGGAGAAATGTCTAAACTTTTAGTTTACGTTAGAAATTAAAGACTGACTGGCACCCAACTGGATTAATTTGGACAAGTTAACAAGATTAGTCTGTACGCGTGTAACGTTCTAAGATTACACTGGTCACAAGAGATGTTTAAAAGCATTAAAGAAGACTTCAAATTTGTTACTATTCATGACTGTATAAGATGACAAATCTATAAGGGTTAATTTAACCCCAAATCAGCAGCAAGACCAGCAAACAATCGATAAGCAATTGCTGTAACAAAACTAGACTCTGCATGAAAAACGGACAACTTTAAGATTGTTTTACAAACTCACTGAAAGAAGTTGACAATGGGTTCTGAATAATAGCTAATTAGATTAAGTGTGTTGTCAGCACCCTTACAGTGATTGTTACACTCGCAAGGGATGTTTACAAGACAAGTTGGCGACTTTCGTATGAATATAAAGAGAAGAGAAGATACCATTGCTATTGCAATCAATCTGATAGCAACAGTGATTGCAACACTAGAAGTCAACTTGCTGTGACGAAAACACAAAGTGGCACTTACAGAACAGTAAGTGATATTTGACAATCCTTCTCTAATTGACTCGGGTTGACTCTAAAAAGGTAAGCTGGTATAATGATACATTCGTTTGAACAAATAGTCTAGTTTCACTATCAGTGGGTTGATTCGCGTTGGATTATCACAGATCACAAATGACGGGTTGATACAGGTTGCTACTACGGTCTACTACGTACAAGCAGTCCGGCTCCTGTTTTGAGCAGAATGATTTCAAACAATTCTAAGATTCGTGTTTACTAGTCAGAATGGACTCGGTAGGAGTTCTGTTTACTTTCAACGACAGCTATTTGAAATCACCACTGAACGTGGTCCATCTTATTATATTTTTAACATGCGTTATCCTCCTACGCGGACGCTCGAAAATTCATTGTAGGTTTATATCTTTGCACCCATTAAAGGCTACTAGTTTCCACCTGACCCCCAATGGACTGCAGTAAGCGCAAATCTCTCCAGCTTTGTATTTCCCATTTTTGAACGTTCACCGACAATTTTGAATCGGTTTTTCGAGTTTTGTTCAATTTAGCCACAATCGCCTCGATGACATAGAAATATGATTTCCGGCCATTTAATCACGCCAGAGGCAAACACGGCAAAATTTGATAACTGAAATATAAGAGAGCCCTCAAAACGTAACATGATTCTGCTCAATTCTTAAGAAAATGAAAACATTCGCAACCATTACCAACTATTGAGGAAGTGGAAACAAGTTTATTTAAGTGTCAACCACACACCACACCGTAGAGGTATCAAAATAAACAAATTAGTCAAATACGTAAGAGGCCATCACGATTACACTTCAATACACTACAATTACACTTTCTGTTTCACATCCGGTACACGTTAAGAGATAAAGAGATTAGCAGAATTCGAGCTCGTGAACTTTCGGACGCTCTTTTTTTAGCTGTGGAGTCTATGTTTGACTGCATGTACATGTTTGTCTGTTTGAGGGCCGCTACGTCACAAGGTACCTGTGATACTTGCAGGCAGTGTAAAAGTGTCTGGATTGGGGGTCTCATAAAAAAGTGACGGGGATGTGATCATGTCTTAAATTAAATTGAATACCATTTGTTATCTCAAAATCTTTTAATTAACCTCTTTATTAAAACATTCTGGAATATTTTGGGGGTTGCTTCCCAAAGAGTATAATCCACTCAAGGATATGTGCTCTGCGGACTGGCTTCTTAAGATAGCCAATGACTTGATCAACGAACAGCCTTACTTGCGGCTTGAACCTGTACCAGCTTGTCATGCCACCGTCGTCCTACTCAAAGCACTCATCTTCTGGAGTTTGACAAGTCGCTGTACTACTCCACAGATAACACTAGTTGATTTGAGAATTTAAGGTTGCCATAACCAGCTGTGTTTTGTGTGTTAAACCCAATACCATCAGGAGTGGAAGGGCCATTCTTTGTCTGGACTCTACCCTTTGACCAAACCGGCAGGGTTGAACGTAGGGTACGGAGTCCCAGCCGGCATAACTTTAGGGGTCATTGAGCCACACAAGCCTCACCACCGCGACAAGGTGATGGCCCATGATGAGGTCGGATGAATGCGGAATTGAATTATTACAAGATGCTTGTTAGGGCTTATTAGAAGTTTGTTCATTCCGTTACGTTGCAGGGTTTTATACCGGGAGACAATTTCTGTCATACCTTTCTTTTTTTTAAATTCTCGATTGAATTTCTGCTTTGAGATATCGAATAGCCTTGTGATATCGAATAGCTACATGTTCATTACTTGTATTATATATTTTTCGTGCCATGAGTAATGATTTTGCCCCGCTTTAAGATTACTATTTTTGTCGTACTGCTGACATTCAGTTCAACCGTGAGCTATTTAAATTTGTCTTGCACCTATAAACCGCCATAAACATTAGTACTTTGGTCGCTTATTCACTAGAATGAAAACATTGTAAACTCTAGTGAAAATTAAATAAATGGGGAGCTCCGCTTTTAGGCGTGCCTAAATCTATATATTATTTTGATCAAAACAAGCGCTTGAAACCAAGGTCAAGGTTCCTTTTTTTTCGAATCCTTTTCCAAAGAAACGCACAGATCACGAATCTTAAGAATCCGGATTTAGATATGATCTGATGTCAGTCCACTCAAAGTTTGGATTCTTCAGATCACTAATCCCAGATTAATCCTTTTTCGGATATAGGTAAAGAAATGAGTGAGGTACATAAAGTCGGGATAATGTGTGTCCATACATATTCCA
>NW_027557549.1:0-4301 GCF_052425735.1 Oculina patagonica
CCTGCTGGTTTAAACTCTCTCTGATTATCTATGTTTATCTATGATTATTGATTATCTGAGTATCAATGTTCTGCCAGATTCTGTTCCATGACACTGGCTGCCCTGTTCGTTTAAACTCTCTCTGATTATCTATGTTTATCTATGATTATTGATTATCTGATTATCTATGTTCTGCCAGATTCTGTTTTATGGCAGTGGTTGTCCTGTTCGTTCAAACTCTCTCTGATTATCTATGTTTATCTATGATTATTGATTATCTGATTATCAATGTTCTGCCAGATTCTGTTTTATGGCAGTGGTTGTGCTGTTCGTTCAAACTCTCTCTGATTATCTATGTTTATCTATGATTAGTGATTATCTGATTATCTATGTTCTGCCAGATTCTGTTTTATGACACTGGCTGCCCTGCTCAGTCATACTCTCTCTGGTTATCTATGTTTATCTATGATTATTGATTATCTGATTATCTATGTTCTGCCAGATTCTGATTTATACACTGGCTGCCCTGTTCGGTCATACTCTATATAGATGATCTATGGTTATCTGTGATTATTGATTATCTGATTATCTATGTTCTGCCAGATTCTGTTTTATGGCAGTGGTTGTCCTGTTCGTTCAAACTTTCTCTGATCATCTATGTTTATCTATGATTATTGATTATCTGATTATCTATGTTCTGCCAGATTCTGTTTCACCACAGGCAGACCACCCTATGTGTTCGTAGTTAATTGACACGAGACGAACAAAAGAAATTTTGAAATCTATAGGGGCTACTGAAATATAGCTCTTGAAATTACATACCTGAACTACATTTCGCTCTAAATATCTCAATAAAGTCGAATGAAACGTTTATCGACTCGATTGTTGCATTTCTTCGCCGGCGAGGGCCGTTTTTAGCGCCTTTTTATTGCTTAAGCCGGCCGAAGGTCGGTAATAGAGAAAGAGGAGACAGGGCTCGCAAGTCGGCGGCCGACAGCAGCGATCTCCTCCACTTCAAACCAGAATTAACGCCAAACTTCCCAAAACCTCACCTATCTGACGACGGCTGTCGATCGGCGAGTTCTTGCTCTATCTCTTCGCCGAATTTGAACACCATCCCTCAACAATTTCCGAGAAAATCGAGGCTGAAATCATGCATACGGCTTGCTGTCTATGATCAATGCTCAACTCAGCGACCAGAGAAATAACATCATCGGCCAACCGATTCAAATTCACAAATCAGGTTTTGAGCCGCGGCGGGCTGCCGCGAAATGCCAAGCGCTGATTGGTGAATTCGAAACGGCCAGCCGATGATGTTATTTCTCTGGTCGCTGAGTTGAGCACCGACCATAGTCAGCAAGGCCGTATGCATAAATTCAGTCTCGATTTTCTCGGAAATTGTTGGAGGGATGAAGTTCAAATTCGGCGAAGAGATAGAGCAACAACTCACCGATCGATAGCCCTTGTCAGATAGGTGAGATTTTCAGAAGTTTGGCGTTAATTCTGGTTTGAAGTGGAGGCGGTCGCTGCTGTCGGCCGCCGACTTGCAAGCCATGTCTCCTCTTTCTCTATTACCGACCTTCGGCCAGCTAAATCAGTTAAAAAGGCGCCCAAAACGGCCCGCGCAGGCGAAGAAATGCAACAATTGAGTCGATAAACATTTCATTCGACTTTATTGAGATATTTAGAGCGAAATGTAGTTTAGATATGTAATTTCAAGAGCTTTATTTCAGTAGCCCCTATAGATTTCAAAATTTCTTTTGTTCGTCTCGTGTCAATTAACTACGAACACATAGGGTGGTCTGCCTGTGGTTTTATGGCAGTGGTTGTCCTGTTCGTTCAAACTCTCTCTGATTATCTATGGTTATCTATGATTATTGATTATCTGATTATCTATGTTCTGCCAGATTCTGTTTTATGGCAGTGGTTGTCCTGTTCGGTCATACTCTCTCGGATTATCTATGTCCATCTATGATTATTGATTATCTGATTATCTATGTTCTGCCAGATTCTGTTTAATGACACTGGCTGCCCTGTTCGGTAATACTCTCTCTGATTATCTATGTTTATCTATGATTATTGATTATCTGATTATCTATGTTCTGCCAGATTCTGTTTTATGGCAGTGGTTGTCCTGTTCGTTCAAACTCTATCTAATTATCTATGTTTATCTATGATTATTGATTATCTGATTTATTTAGGTTCTGCTAGATTCTGTTTTATGGCAGTGGTTGATATGTTCGGTCATACTCTCTCTGATCATTTATGTTTATCTATGATTATTGATTATCTGATTATCTATGTTTATCTATGATTATTGATTATCTGATTATTTATGTTCTGCTAGATTCTGTTTTATGGCAGTGGCTGTCCTGTTCGTTCAAACTCTCTCTTTAGTTCTTCCCATTGCTCGGCGGTCAACATTATGTCACCTTCAAATGCATCAAGCCCATTTCCTACAAGAAATTTTATTATTCCAAGCCGGAATTAACTACTAGAACATTAACCAGCTCTGTATTCACATTCGCTTAAATTATTTTGCCCTTCATTACAAAATACATTGTTTTTCTTAATTTTCTGAATTATGGAGTAAAACATTCCAGGCAAAAATACAGGAATCATTTCCTATTATTTGCTTATTGGATCTAGATAGCAAAGTACAAAAACATCATTTAGGTAATATCCTTTATTTATATTCCACTCTATCATCAACTCCTATCTTTCACTTTCCATGAGAATTTATAACTTACCTTAGCTAATAAGCCCTCCGAGATAATAGATCATTGCTCGTCGCAAGTATAATTAGCAATTGATGTTGTAAAGAAAACTAATACCATAAGAAAGCGTTCCTGAAATACAGTCAGATCCTATATTTTGGAAAACCTTTCGTATGCAAGGTCCTGGGGATAGATTGCATCAACAGATCATTTGGTAAGTTTTTTATATGTTTTCTTTGATTTATTATGATTTTTGTTTTAAACAACCACCAGAAATGTAATTGATTTAACTGTGAAAAACAGTTAAAAGTAAATTTTCATGGTGGTCATGTCTTTGTCTGCCTCATGAAAAGCAAGTAAGGGGCCGAATTCATGGGTAGTGAAAATGTCATGAAAAGTCATTACATTTTTCATGACTCGTTAATATTCTACCGTTAATGGGAAAACAATGGGTTTTTCATGGGGCATGAATTTAATGACACCATGAAAACTCCATTAATTCCAACACCATGAAAAATGAGCTTTAAATTCATGGATTTTTCATCACCATGAAAAAGCCATTAATAAACCATGGTGGGCTTCATTTTGATTCATGGCATTTTCATGGGTATTTCGTCAATTAGAATTTTTTCATGGGTCATGAAGCGTTGAATATTAAGGGGATTTTCATGTTATTTTCATGAGATGTTTATGCAGTATTCATGGTATATTTCATGAAAAACCCATGAAAATTTGACCATTAAAATCTACTGAAAAATCCATGAAGAAGCTATGAATTTTCCATGAAAAATTTCAGTGGATTTTCATGGGTTTTAATTTCATAGTGAGAGGTCCTAGAACCTTTAGGAAAATGCCCGATAAGGGAGACTGCAAACGACAATAACTTAGTTGTACCCTTATGTGGGTTAATGGCTCCTAAATTTGTTTTTTTAGTTAGGTTACCAATTGGAGATTAAGAACTTTGCTTACTCTGGTTAACTTCAACTTCATCGAGCTCCTCATCCTCTTGTAGGTCTTCTTTTGTTAGAGGAACGCCTTCCTCGCGTTGGTCATCTTGTGAAGAAGGAAATCACATCAATTGCCTGTCAGCACTTTAACTCTAATTCTATTTCGTTCTTTGTTTATGTAAGATATTCTGAATTACTTGAATAGCGAAAACTGCACTGTAAACAGTTCCCAAGCTCCAAAGAAAGTATTTGGCTATCGAGGAGAAAAAAATATAAATATATATTCCACGCTTTGGGGAGTTTGGGAGGTAAAAGAAATATTGAGAGTAATCTCGGTATTGATGACCTAACATCAGTCTAGCTATCTAGACAGTAGGCAGAATTTATTGTGGAAGTAAAAAAGAATAATCTAAGAAAACATTTCAAAATTTTCCTAAAAGGAACGTGCTAAGTATATTTGGTCAATATTCAGTGAAATGCATTTAGAGTGATTTCAATTAACCCGTGAAACAATATTTACCAGTTTGTGCGTAATGGTCAAAACTAAGTAAATGAAAATAATGGAATTAGTCTCTAACAGTATCTAAAAGTGTAATAACTATTTCACGGGTTAACTGAAATCACTCTATCTGACATCAAGTTAGCTGTTTGGCTGAGG
>NW_027557550.1:0-4291 GCF_052425735.1 Oculina patagonica
GGGGGGGGGGGTTATTCTACCTATTTTCCCGCGTCACAGTCTAATATTTGCACATTTCATCTGTCACACTAGAAGCCCATTTTTGAAAACAAAAACAAAAACACAAAAAGAGGAAAATTATTAGTATCCTTTTGTTTACAAAGGAGCAGTTCCAAAAAAGTCCAAAATGGATCTTGTCCGAACTTGAGCCTTCTGTTTACACGGAAATGTTCTGAATCTCCACGAATCAAGAACTAGACCTGCTGTTTGGCAAATAGTCACATTGTTCCAATTTCCACAGTATGCCGGTTATACTGATCGTGAGGCTAGGCTAGTAAATTGGTTGTTACCTACCTTTCATATTTTTGGAACAAATGTATCAATGTTTACTCACAGTCGGCGGCGAAACTTGAGTGATCAAAATCTGGCAAAAAAAAAAAAGGATTGTTTGATTAGTGCAGTGTTAAATTAGAATATTCGTTACAAAGTATAGATATTAACAGATTTTCTATGTTATTCAATTGTACTTCAACTCTCTAATTTCCTTTTATCCAGCAAAAGCAATTCCCTGACCACATAGTCCACAATATCAATTATGAGTGATAAGTTAATAATAAAAACAGCAACTTTTACTTACTCACGGTAAAATCTTAAAGCTTAAACAGATTATGGGGCCGTATTTCGTTTTAGCTGAGACGATCTGAGACTTGAAACAAAATAAAAGATGGATTTTCTGAAAAACCACGACTAAAATGTGCGAAGAAAAAGACGCAACTTTTTTGGAGGTGTTACGCTTAACAGCTAAAGAGGATCGCTGTGAAATTTAAGATCTCAGTAGAGTAGAAAATTCTTCAAGTCTGGTAACCTACCTTGCTTGTTGTGCCTGAGTCCGCTCCTTCACCTAGCCTCACTAACCAGCAACTATAGTGTGTAGGAGAACTGCAAAGGGTTAGTCGTTTTATACCACTGACAATGACCTGCTTTCGACGTACGTGATCAAACACATGGATACTGAAAGAAGCAACTTCCCGTCTTCGTTACCTGGATAAAAAAATTGTGGGCGTTCTTAAGAAAAGAATTCTCATCCTGTTTTCGTTTCCAGGATGAAAATTTTTTCATGAAACTGTTGGTATCTTAGAAAAATTTTGTTGTCACAAATAAAAAAAAAAGCATTTAAAAAGGAGGACAATGAGGTAGCCCTATTTAGGTGCCCTGACTGTAGCTAAACATCGCCTAACTTAATATCCATACTTGTGAAGAGGCAAACCAGCGCAAAAAACCTTGCTTCACTCTTTATTCATACTTATGAAGTAAGACGCGAACTAACACTTCGAACATGAAACCAACCCGTTAAACACAATTCATACTTGTGAAGACGCAAACCAAAACCTGGATTAGCTTTTTATTTGTACTTGTGAAGTAAGACGCCAACCAACGCTTTAAACATAAGACTTCGCTAAGCTTTTTATCCACACTTGTGAAGACGCAAACCAACGCTTTGAACATAAAACCTTGCGCGCTGAACTTATTATTCATACTTATGAACAGCAAACCAATGCTTTGAGTAAAACCTTGCTCACTCTTAGCTGGCAGAACAGACGGTTTATTTAGTTAGTTTTCGGGTCGCGCGAAGCGCGAAGGAAAAAATAAACCGCCTGTGCCACACCATTGTTTATGCTCTTCCAACGGTTTTTGGTCATTGGTTGCTTTAAGTCACGTGATGTTAAATGTTACAAAAACAAAATGGTGTCCTTGAGTAAAGAAATTAAGACGTGATGAAGTTCACAACGAGAACAAAAGTTTAAAAAGGTTAGATCAGCTAGAAAACACTGATTCTTGCAAAATAGCTGAATAGCCAAGTAATGGCAAGGGAATTTATTTTACTGTACTCAAAGGATATTCAAATTTCAGTTGCTCTAATTTGACAATTTCTTTACACATTTATCTTATGCTTTGTTTATTTGACAATAACAAACCACTAGCCCTTAGGTATCCCTTAAGGCCCGTTTACACAGGCCTGCGTAAACGGCCCTTTACACATCTGTTATCAATGCTAAGCAGTCAAAGATATCATTTGTTACAAATTAAGCCACTCTTAAAGGGCACCGGACAGTTGTTACAGTAGCAATCTATAGCTTTAAAAATGGTTTACTGATTTATGATAAAAAATATTTCTAAGACACCAACACTAGGTCAAGAAAATAGCGATAATTATTTATAGCACATGCAGTCCTGAAATCGTTTAAATATTAATTAGAATGATGTATAGTAATAATTGCAGAACAATAATTGTTGTTTTGAATAATAACACAAGCCCCTTATTCGTTTCTAACTGTTTCCAACTTTATCTACTTCTATCGGAAGAGAGAATTAATTGATATACAAAAAGCAACACCGGTCGAAGAACAGATTAAATACAGATGAAAAGCAACATGTATGGAACAAACTATTGTGGAAAAAAAATAAATATTCTTGAATTTGTAAACTTGTCATCTATCTCAATGACCTGTATATGTAGGCGTACTATTTTTGGCAGACGTTTTGCAAGATTATAAGGGGCCTTTTTTATTCCCAATTATATTTACATTTTAAAGCAAACAAAATTGCTACATGTTTAATTTAAAGTTTCGAAACCCTAAAATGCTTGGTTATATGACATGACGCCGGTCACGTAATATTAGAGGGTGTAAAGTCAGCTAGGCAAGAAAACCGCCTGTCATTTGACAACAGAAATCGTTTTAATATTACACTAACCAGAGTGTAAGCCGAAAATAACACTGTTGAAAAAACTGATTAAGGGCCTGTTTACATGGAAGGCGGGTGCCCCGGTTAACCGAGTTACCCGGCTAACCGAGCTACCCTGGGTGAGCCAACTTTTCATACGTTTCCCTAAGAAAATGTATTGAAGCCTTTACATGCTAGAAGGGTAACCCGCCTTGCCGGGGCACTCGGTCTACTTGCCCGGGGCACCCTTCTAGGCGGGATAGCTTTTTGCCATGTAAACGGTTATGCCCGAGCTATCCCAGCTTGCAGGGATAAGTTTTCGCGCGTGTTTTTAAACTAAATTTGAAGTTAATGGCATAAAATGTATAAATTCTGGACCCAAACAGTGCTATTTGATCAAAACTAGTTTTTTCAGTCGGCTGGAATTATTTCTTTGAGCGACAGCTAATTAATTCGAAATTTTCGTGGGAATGATTATCCTAATTCACGACACAACAAATTTCATTTCAATTTGGCAGATTTGGCGGCCAAATACTGTTAAATTTCGATTGAATTTCGTCACAAATGAACGCAGTAAATTTCTAAGAACTTGTACATCAAATTAAAATAAGTTTGAAGACGAAAAGCCTTGATTATTCAGTAAAAAGTCATATTTTTCTTCAATCATGGGGAGCTACAGGAGCTACATTGTTTTCCCACGCCGTGACACGCTTCAATGACGCTGTCTCATCTCGGGTAGAAGGGCTGTGAATTCTGCATGTAAAGGCGGGCTAGGTTTTATCCCTTCTAGCCGGGTAACTCGGTTAGCCGGGGCACCCTCCCTCCATGTAAACAGGACCTAAGTACATTTTTTGACCATAATTTACGCGCAAATAATTTACACTTTGCACTTAAATAATTTCCAGTAATACAGTAATAAATACAGCACAAGCACTGAAGAAAAGCCCGAAATTCGATTAAAAATCCCTTAAATAAAGGTTACCCAAGTAACAAAAAAATAATAATTAATACAATGAACAAATAGAAAAAATACCACTAGTCCTAGCGCACCTGTTCTCAATACAATTCTTCTTACATGCTAAACAGTTTTATTTTTTGTTGATGAGGGCGCCAAATAGTTGTTCGGGGCAATCCATAACTGAACAAGCTGGAAATATGCCTTTTTTCATTTGTGTTAACAAAAATTTTCTAAGATACCAACAGTTTCATGAAAAATTTTCATCCTGGAAACGAAAACAGGATGTGGATTCTTTTCTTAAGAACGTAAAAAACAACTTTTATCCTGGCAACGAAGACGGGAAGTGAATATTTTCAGTATTCATGTGTTTGATCACGTACGTCGAAAGCAGGTCATTGTCAGTGGTATAAAACGACTAACCCTTTACAGTTCTTCTACATACTAGAGTTGCTGGTTAGTGAGGCTAGGTGAAGGAGCCGACCGAAGCACAACAAGCAAGAAGGTACGTTACCAGTTTTGAATCTTCTACTCTACAGAGATCTTAAACTCCACAGGAGCCTCTTTAGCTGTTACGCGTAACATCTCCAAAAAAAACCGCGTCTATTTCTTCGCAAATTTGATTACAGACTT
>NW_027557551.1:0-4280 GCF_052425735.1 Oculina patagonica
ACCCTTAAAATACCACGCTTCTGTGATTTTTTCAGCTGTTTTCTGGGCTTAGGCAATCTTTTGAATTTCATGATGGCATATAAGAAGCTTAAGTAATTAATATGTGCTGTTTCAAAACACCGAGGGCTCAAACTTTCATTGTGACGTCAGTATTCAGCCGTTGCGTCTTTGATAAGCGAGCACACGGGCTCGAATCTGGCAAAATTTTCGTTTATAAGTGTTTTTCCGAGTCATTTTCCACTGCAGAAGCCCCCAGGCTGGCATCATTAAGCTAGAATGGTGGGTAGAGGCAAACTTCTGAAAGAAACCAGAGGTGAGAGATGATTTGACGATGATTAGAACGCCAAAAACATCTGTATCGGAACATGGCGATTTATGAATGAAATTGTCTCTCTGGCCGTTCTGTGGATGGATTCCGAGACCTGCCAAGGCAATTTGGACAACTTTTGACTTCCAAAGAATGCAGTCGGTGCAGTATTTTGCCGGTAGGATTGGGTGGCTCGACACTTATAAAAAACCTATGAAATAGAGGTAGGTGGACTTGCATTTCGCCGACAAGGCAGTTTTACCCAGACATTCCTTTCGGTCACCAATAAGGAAATTGCAGGTTTGCAAGCATTGCTGTAATCGAATGGTGATTGCTCAGTCTGCTGAAAGATTTTTGAGAATTTTTCTTGGTGAGCGGAAAGGAATAGGCTCGAAGTTTGCTGCAAATGTACACTTTTGGATTCAGAATTAATTTTTCATTAAAAAAACTGAAAGCGAAGATGTATGTTTTTGTTGTTGTTCTATGGAGTAAAAAACGGGCATTTTCGGATTTGCTTCAGAAAAAAAACAGCCATATACAACGGAAATCTAGAACTGTAGTCAGTTAGTTGGCTTTTAAAGCTATGAAAATTATCACTTTGCCATAACAAGGGATCATTACTATCATGTGTCCAGATATGCGAAGGCTGCAGATTTTTTAATCACTGCTGGTATTTTCTACGCAAATATGCGTTGTTGGTAGTTTAAGGGTTAAACAAATTATTCACAAACATGTCAAAAGACAGGAGCCCATAGGGATCAACATTTTACAGAGAAATGGAAGCAGGAATTTGTTCAAACTTGATTTAAAAAATAATGCTCAGATAAACTGTTTTATTAGTTCTGGCATATTCCGAATTATTCGTATAAAAGTCATATGTTAAACCTAAAGGTTGCTACGGGTTACAACTTCAAGAAGAAAAACTGCAGCTTCAATTTCGTGATGAATTTTGACATAAAAGATAACTCAAAATGATAGATAAAAAGACTCGTTAATTGCTTCCAAGTGAGAATATTACAGTTAAAAGGGCACCGCCTGCCCAGATCAATTTTTTATTGGCTGATAGGGTGTCGATCAAAAGGGGACAATAGCCAATGAAACCGGCCAAAGGAGGGTCGAATTGTGTGAAATGGGTTATATTTTCAAGGTACATTATTATTGTTCCTTGTTGTAATGTTTCGATGTGGTTCTTGCTGGATTTCAATTATTCTGCTCTCTATAAGGTGAGTTAAAATTTTTGTGCCTAGAAATGTCGTTATACCTCAGTAAATTTCAGGTTAAGTACTGAAAGCACTCCGCTTAAGATTTAGCGTGGCAAAATCGCTAGTAATTTTGAGGTTTTAACTGTAGTCTGATAGCTTAATATAAAAAGGTCATAGCGTACTCAAAAGGGGAACTATACATACAAATTAAAGGTAGAAGACTTAACGAATCGAAAGGTGGGACAAAAGGTTATTTGGTTTCAATCTTCAAGGTCTGTTCTAAAAAACTTAACACAAGGGATCGGGAGCCCATTGTGATTCAGAGCACAAAATAAATAAATGGATTACACGAAACCTGCTTGCAAGGGTTATTATAAAACTAACTAGTTTTTTCGATAGTTAGCCATTGGTTTATGACATACCGAATATGAAAAGGCCTCTTGTAGTCAATAATAAAGGCAATCACGACTCATTTGGCACGTTTCCTAGTAGAACGTGCAGCGAGCGCGTGGCGAACACGACGCGCGAAATTCGCGCGCGGAAGGAGAAGATATCCCTCGTGGTTTCTCTCCGCTGTAATAATTTGTTCTTTTTCGAGAGTAATGAAGCGACCACAGAAACGGCTGAAATTCAGACTAGTCAGTCGTCGCATTTAATTAAGACGATTTGACAGTTTGTCTGTATTCACCGTCTTAAACCTCTGATCGCTATAGAACCCCGAGAAAAAGTCGTCTTTCTCGAATAAGCGGCCAGAGACGACAGCTGTAGTTTAGGCTAACGACTGAGGCGACATGTATCGCAGGACCAATTAACCAGTCATAGGCGAGCCATTTACTGAGGGGGGTTTACTAGCTAGGTTAACACGAAAGTAAAGTGAAATAATTTTGATTTTATGCTGTATTTTTCAGATCAATTTTGATTGTCTTACAACTTTTCGTTCGTTGTTATACATCAGAATAACCTATTTTATCCTACCTATTTATTTTTATCCTACATAAAGCAACATGGTCAGTTTTAAAAGAGCCACAGTAAAACTGGTAGCATGTAAAGATTTCAAACTAAGACAATAATCTTTAAAGATTTACTTATAAGGCTTCTGAATTACTTTACATTTAAGAAACCCGAAAATGAGAAATAAATCTACTTTGAAAATTCTGTTAGTGTCGCTTAAATGTATTCAACGCTGTATAATTTATTACTATTGAATTTAATGTTTTCTCGGTTTGAACTGTCTCGGAAACATAGAGTGAAAATAAAACAAAAAAATAACTGAACAAAACTCGTAAGCGAATCGGCGATAGCTGTCAAGATAAGTGAAAAAATGAAATAAAAATAAAAACCGAATGATTTATCACCGGCTAATACTCCGTTTAAAAACAAAAAAACAAGTTTCCGTATAAAGTATTATAGACGCAGCTGCAACGTGTAGCACAGAAATTTAAATTGCAAATGCTATGTGAATATAATTATCTGTCTAACAACTGTTTCACTGAAAGCTTTCCTGTGGACCGTAAAATTGATAACACTGAGCCAAGCGTGTCAAAACGCGAATGCTAGTCCGCAGTGTCTCGGCAGATTTTTTCATTTTACTTCACTCTTCTCAACGATGGTGAGGAGATTCGAAGGGGATCGAAATTATTTTGCCGATAATTTAACACTCGCTGATAGAGCTTCAGAAAACAGTCCTTCCGCCGAGACCAAATGTAAGTATTCATATTTTTGTTGATCGGTAAATGAATTTGTTATTTTATTCTTCAGTCGCGACGTCCTGTAATGGTCGTCTTATAGCGAATTAGCGAAAATTTCAGTAAGCGTCCGTGAGTTATTCGCATGATTTGAAATCGATTTTAAAACCGAATCGTATCGCAAATCTTGTTTTGTTATAATTTTTAGAAATTTTCTCTCAAATCGCGATTTCCCACCCCCTCCCAAGATATTTTTCAGGATTAACCTCAAAGCACTAAACAAGGCTAAATAAATTATTCTTCGACTGGTTTGATCGGTGTAAAATATAAACAACATATTTAAGGGAAATGCCGCCCTGAATTATTTTCACATTTAATTGCGCTTATTCCTTTCACCAGAAACACGGCAAATAAAAGGAACATTTGTATATCTCGCCGTGCGGCAACAAGCGATAATTAGAATAATGTTTCGTACGAATAGTAAATCATTAAATCAGTTTGTATTTCATTCATGGATCGAAACATTTTAGTTTGCTGCGAAATGGTATCAATAGTTCTGATACGATCGCGAAAAACTTCATTAGGTGCCGATCATTTTTTTTGTTCCTATTACCAAAAAAGCGAACGGAATCTTCACTTTTTATTTAAATTTTCTTTCTTCCTGACGCGAAAATGAACCAAAAAAAAAAAAATTAAGCAGAAGACACGTGCATTTGGCATACAACTTTAAGTCGTTTTCATTTATGTCAGCGCTCTGAGGAACAGCAGAAAACACTTGATATTTAAAAAGCGGGGCAATCGATTTCATTTT
The DNA here is from genome assembly GCF_052425735.1 of Oculina patagonica. NCBI lineage: Eukaryota > Metazoa > Cnidaria > Anthozoa > Scleractinia > Oculinidae > Oculina > Oculina patagonica. The sequence continues at coordinate 4,006 of NW_027557551.1, forward strand.
TTTTTTTATTTTCAATGGACTTTTTATTCGATTGCGGTTAATAAAACTTAAATTTGAAAGTCAAATTAATTCGAAAACCTGCCTCCTCCCACAAGAAATGAACTCGATGACAAATAAACTGTTTTTTTTTTCTTACACTAAGCTAATGGAACCACTCTTTCTTCCGGCTGTGTTTTTTACGAGATGAATTAAATCTGTGATCAATTTACTCTAGTTTTAAATTTTTTTGCTGACATTAAGCCCAGCTTTAACAACTTCGAATTTATTTACCGCAA
>NW_027557552.1:0-14392 GCF_052425735.1 Oculina patagonica
GGTCGCGGGGGATACCAACTGCATGAATAAATTCATGAAGGGAAATTTTGCTTGACCTGCATCTTTTAAAACGCTTATTTCTCAGCTGTTATGGGTGCGATTAAGCTCAAATTTTACAGAGACATAAAGAATTGATGAAAGATTGTGAATGTCGTCTTTTATCTGGTAGATTGCATTTAACGTCGATGTTATAGCCTCGTGAGTGCCAAATTGGGAAAAACATGATTTTGTGGCAGAGTTTGCGGAACGAGTAGAAGACAGCACACCGGGATCTTGTCAAAAACTAATCAGTCAATACCTCTAGAGTGTCATAACAGAAGCGGATTTTTAAATTTAAAGTTTGCCAGCAAATTACGGCGGTTTAAGTGCGCAAATTTGAATTTAATGTCTTCTACCTCTTTCTAAAAGCGCTCTTTTAAAATTCCGCTTCTGTTATGACACACTACAGTATTTATAGTTTATCTGTCTGCAGTGGCAAGTCATGAAGTTCTGTATCCGTGCTGTATTCTCTGCCACAAAATTGTCGGAAAAGTCCAAACTTTGAGATTTCCGAAGGTGTCCCGACCTAAATACGATCATTTTGCCAAGGAGAGATGTAATTATGGTAATTATATTCCACGCTTTTTCGGCGAGAACAATGCGTTTTTAATAGGACACGATTGTTTATGCCGAATATTTTGTGATTACTCTGAGTTGCAGAAATATTCAAATTAAAATGAAAATAAGCTCAAAGACTTCCTACAATCTATATGAACGTATATCGCTAAGTGTTGTTTAAATTGGTTAATATATCAAAGAAACAGGAATTTTTTACAAATCACGCGCACGCGCCCATATTTTTATCCAGTAATAAATATCTCGTAAAGTTGTCGATGTCAGTCGTTGTACTTCGTGCATACGCTTTAAATAAATGCATACTGATGAGCCTAAGGTGTCCCCCGCGACCCTTGAGATCATTATGTATGTATTTATTTAAAGAGTATACACGAACTGCGACGACTGAAGCCGACAGCAAACGAAATATTCATGACAACGTTTTTTTTTCAAGTTCTTTGTACAAGTAATTACACGGTATTGTTCTCAGCTTTGCGTGCCGTGTGCTGAAACAAAGCGAATTATCATAATTAGATTCACAGCTGTGAATGGAGCACAGGTCGGTTGTAAACATTGACTCGGAAGTTCTTCGGAAGCGGAAAATCCTGCAATTTTGTGTCCAAGTTTTCTTCGCCGTTTAAGAATTTCAGGAGTTGATTCGCGAGGAACATGAACTTGGTGCACTCTATAGTTTTATGACAAGAGCGAATTTTGAAATTTCGTTCTCAAAATGAAGGTAGCACGTTTCAAAGTTTAGATTTCACATTTTTACTCTCTTAGAAGCAGATAACTTCTAGCGGTTTTTGAAATCGAAAATTTCGTTCTTGTCATAACACAAAAGAGGTTATGATTCATCACTAGGTTATATAATCATTAAATTCGGTGCGCTGTTGTAGCCGAAAACTTGGACACAAAATCGCATTATCTGCAGTTCAACTCTTAAGAGCCTGTAATATTACAGTAAACGGTCATCTCTCAGAAAAGGACAATCATGTTGTAATTCCATCATCCCTTAATATCCTTGATAAATTTTAGAGGAATCGGTGTTCAAAACGTAGCGAATTAAAGCATTACCAGATAGCACCCCGTCAAGAAATTTGGCTTATGAATTTATTAATGAGCAAGGGTCCTGCGCGACCTTAAGAAATACAGTTTATAGGATATGAATTGCATAATTAATGAAAACTCAATTAACGAAATGGCGCGCGCGGCCAAAGACACACTTGACTACTCGTCCAGTAGACATAATATCAGGAATTGTTAGCAGTAAACAGCTCATTGTTTATATCAACACTTAACTGACGTACAATCATGCTATACTTCAAATTGAAGAAGTCCTGTTAGAACAGACTTGCATTGCTGAACGAAAAGCAAAAGTTGTTCCCTATAGCCATTTCTATAACGCATTTGTGAACCAGCCGTTTACGAATATTTTTAGACGCGTTTGGCGCGGACGTGCTGTAAAGCGAAGTCTAGACAATGGTTATTCTAATTATTTTACATTTTGAACAATCAAATGGGCGGGAGAGTCATCATTACTTCATGTTACGTTGCCCGGGATAAAAGCTTATCTGATTTATATAAGCAAGGGTCGATAATGGAATTTTTAAGCAGACTGCATAGAAACTGACTGCTGTGGCTAAGTTTTCTCTTTGATCAATAAAGTTTGTAATGATGAAAATAATAAACGGTGGATGAATCGCAAAGTAATAAGCAGCAACAATAATCTTTTTGCTGAAGTCTTCGACGTTATCAGTGCGACGGTGCTTTCAAAGCATAATCTTTTAACATGGCGGACAGCTGTACCGAGTAGATTGTCGTTGCCCGAGCAGGAATTTTCAGCAGAAAACGCGATTTTCACGACCACTGCCGGCAGGCAGAGAATATCAATTTATGACAAGAATTTATCCAAGCCTACACGTGATAACAAACTATTTATAAAAAAGCGGGATCAGTCCGCGCTTTGATAAGAAATCATAATTACGAATGCATTCGCTATGAAGCCATTAATTAGAAGCGTTTAGGATTTTTTAAGTGCTCATTTACAGATATGTCCAGGATTGAACGCTTATGAGATGTACGTTCCTCGTGACAAGCATCACAAAGTGTCCTCGTTAATAACAGTTCACCAAAATACACCAAATTCTGTCAAATATGAAGTAATATGGAAATGTCCAATAACACAGTCAAACATGAAGTACTTATTAAACAATACTTGCGTTCAATCATTTACCTTACATACCGGTTATTGGTCAACAGCCTATAATGTTATCACTATCATATGATTCTATGTGCGATATTTCGATACTAAAAGAGGACAGACTCATAAAAAGTAAACTAGCGTTAATGCGAGAAATGTAAATGAAGGTAGATAATTTGTAAAGCGCTGTTGTTTATATGCAAACTGATCATGTCTAAATCCCTAAATTTCGATTTGCTGCACGACTTGCAGACATCCAGGCTACGTGCGCCCATTAAAAAGGGCGTAAGGACTTGTTTTCATTGTTTGATTAAGACTTTTTTGTGTCAATACTGTCTCGAACAATGAGCTTTTATAATTACTTCGTTCAATTTTGATACGCCAGACGCGTTCCATTCATGGAGAAAAAAAAAATCGACTGAGTTCGGAATCCTCATTTTGTTTTATATATGTCTTCAAATACTGCTATTATTGACAAAAAACGTTATTGAATCAAAATACCCGAGGGTGGTCAATGGAAAAAATAAACGCTGTCCTTTAGGCTGTAACTGTAGCACGCATGCGCATTGTGCACAAAATTTGCCAAATGTTTCGTTGCGTTCTATCCATTGTAGATAGTATAAATTGGATAGAAATGAACATGGGTTGCAACTTGAAGCCCTGAAAAAATTTAAAAGTATGTGGTACAAAGAATTTGCTAACCTGAATTACCAACCTATAAAGTGGAAAGTAATTCAGTTTCAATTTTTGGAACCTGCGCTGAGATTTTGTCAAACTTTTCCTGTTGGCTGTTCTTCATACTCGTTTCGTATTCCACAGTGGTAATTGGTCCATTATTATTTTTGAGAAAGAAAGTTATTGCCCAGTGAACATGTGAGGTCACCATATTTAACGAGAAAATAACGATTTACCTCCATGGCGGGCTCCATCCATAAAGAAAATGTCCGCGCACTAATCACGCGTGAAATAAGAAAATAAAGGTCACGGATTGATCACGAAAAACAAACACTAAATTCATCATTATGCATTCACTTGCAATTAAAGCAAATATACATAAACCAGCATTTTTAAAGCCAATTTTTCGTCCTGCTGCCATAGTGCAGTATCATCATCACTAGATGAAACAACCTTGTGTTAATATTAATTTTAGCGATTTCTTTTGTTGACAATTAAGTCCCTTACTATAAAAAGAGGTCAAGCAATTCAGAAAAATAACTAGCAAGGGTTTTTAATTGTATATCGCTGATAACAACTTATATATTAGGCAGGAAAACAGTTGCAGTATTAATTTTATTTGTATATGCGATAACCAATAAATAGTCGATCGCGAATTAATGACGCTTACAGAGCCGTCGAAAAAAAAACACTGCAAGCAATTCAATGTTGTAGTGGCGCATCATTCAACATAATTAAACGGCTGACAAAGAACTAACAACTCTGCTGCAACAGTTCCAATTTTTCCTTTACTTTTTCAGCCGTTTCTGGTCATTTCGGAAGCCGCTAAAACAGCTTTTTTATTCAAACGAGTTAATACCTAAAGTGCCGGTAGTAAATGATGATTGTAAGAAGCTCAAGTTAATCTACAATTTGACTGCTTTAACAATCATATAAATGTCGTGTCAATGTCGGGTTGGGCAATTTTTCTGAGTAAGATGTTTTTCAGCATTGGTATTCGCAATCTGCAGGTGGAGCTTGCTTGAATATCTTTCCCGCTCTTACTTGTGCACGCCCTTTTTCTTTCTTGTGAAAGCCTTTCTTGGTAATTGCACAACCCCCCCCCCCCCCTAAAAAAAATTATGGTCTGTCCCTTAGTTCCTTTGGTCGCAGGGGCTGTTTTTTGTCATAATAACGCTTGGTAAATGGGTTAGCGGGATGGGGGGAGGCAGGGGGAGCTCTACTACCAAAGACAACATTTCTCACGCTTGGGATGTGAGATTTTTCAGGAGCTCCTTAATTTTTATTTTGGATATTACAGAGCCCTCGACACTGTTAATTTAAACTATTGACAGTATGACAACTACATCACTTTATCTTATAAAAAATTACAAGCAAGATTTAAAGATATGTGATATTTTTTTGTCATTATTCAGTTTGAGCTTGAAGGGGGAATTAAGCGTGAAGTTGTATTAGTTTTTCTACCTTTTGTAATTAATTATTAGTTGTCAAAAAACAAACAATATTCTGTAAAAAGCTTGAATGCCGCGTTCCCATAAATCTACAAAACAAAACTCTATGTTGATTATTTTATAACGAAAATCATAATAAGATGAGAAACGGAAAATTATATTTTCGTACATTCCAAAATCCGGCAAAGGAAAACGTTACCCGGCTTTACAATTTTCAATAATTGCTTAGGCTTTCAAAGCCTTCATTCCAGTTCTTCGCGGGCATTCCACTTTACTTATATTTTTCAAAATCGAAATAAGGAGAGTCTCTTGTCATCATGTTTTCAAGTGTTAATATTAGTTGTTCAAATGTCGGTCGTTCATCAGGATTCTCCTTCCAGCAGTCTGACATTAGAGAATATCTAAAAGAAACAAAAAAAGATTGCGTGTTTTAGCGACATATTACACGACCGCACGTACGTTTGATCGTATATCTTTCAGATATATTTACCCTGCTTACAATTTTATCGATAACAAAGACCAATTGCAAGTTATGGCTTAAGCTTTAAGGTGGGTGAGACATGTTGTTGTGACAAAACCGCGACATGAACACACAAGAAAATGTAGTGAGGACATGTTCCAGCGACACGTTCACAGGCAGCACTCGCTCCAACATGTCCCTGCTGAGGGAAATGGTCAAAACTATCGTATATACTCAGACAGGATCCGCCACTCTGAAAAAAAAAAAAAAAAAAACAGGTAGTCTCTTCAATGAACCCCCTTCGCTACCTTAAAAGATGGTGTCTTGTTTGTATAGCCCCAACTCTATAAGGAGTAGAAACTAAGAAAAGGATTCAAACCTCCTTGTGGCGTGTGCCATTTTTCCAGCAATGCAAGCTTCATGCATACCTAATATGAAAATCTCAACTCAAATTTTGAGGACAATAAATTTTGTCCATTTGGCTAATCAAACAGATAGTATCTTGCATAGGCGCATACACACCATATCTTTACTGCTTACAGGGAATTATGTAGTTGTTACATTTTTAGGGTGATACTGAGTCGATTTCCTGCTACAAAAACGGCTTATACCATTGTACACTTTGTTGAAAAAACTCATTATCCGATAATGCAACCATCTATATCTGCAGTAACTTATATAATTATTGTGGATCTGAGTAACACTTTTATACGCAAATGTTGGTTTTGGGGGATGCTTACCACATAACAAAATTATACACCACCACGTGCGATTAATGTATTTTTTATGCACTGGTGAAGGGCCTCAGCCCGAAACGTTTGGCACTTCTATGCAGATTCTCCTCCTATCTTCCTTTCATCTCCGTAAGCTGTTTACTTAATTTAATTTACTAAAATAGGATCAAGTATTTTTTTTTATTATCACTGTACGACTTCTGACAAAAAAAATTAATTACATACTTAGCATGGGCCTGTTTATATGGAGAAACATTTTACCTATCCAAACCGAGCCACCTACGGCGAAGAAACTTTTCATTCAGTTCTTTGTCAATTGCTGCGAATCGTTTATATAAGAAATCGCAAAGTTGGCTCGGGGGAACAGGGTGTCCCTGGGTGGAGGGTCACTCGCTTTAAAGGTAGGGTGACCGCCTCGGGGGCGAGCCAACTTTATCATATGTGAACACTTTGGCTTCTTATCTGTACGTACCGAGTTTACATTAAACTGAAAGGGCCAATGGTTGGCTTGGTTGACAAGAGCAACGTTTCTCACAAACGAGAAAAAAATAAACGCTCGTTAAAAGATGGCTCGGGGAGAGGGTAACCCTCCTACCAGGGACAACTTTTCTTCCTGTACACAGGACCAATGGGAAAATCTTACAAAGCCTTCAAAGCCTTGCCTTTCCCAAGTTATAATTGATACAAAGTTATTTGTCTCGTGAACTTGGGTGGTCGGAGTCACGCATTAAAATGTATCCCTACAGGGCTGGAAGTTGGAAGTCACGGTCTCGGTTGAGTGTCAGGGCCTGGCATTGAATTTTACAGCTTTCCGCATGACACGTGACACTGACCACCCAAGTTCCTGTGGCAAATAACCATTTGCATTCAATTATCACTTGAGAACTGGTGCCTTGATGGCACTGAAAGTTTCTGAAAGACAAGAAAATTGATTTTGTTTGGTTTCTCATATTTAGTATGTTTTCATCAAAGTGGGGAAACAGTATCGTCACTCGTTTAATTACTTACAGTTCTTCAGAACAAGTGTCTGGTTTGTCCAAACGGTATCCTGTTTCAAGAAGACTAAGCAAATCTTTGTTGTCAGTTCCAGGATAAGGTGTGTCACCTATAACATTGTGAGAAGAAAATTGTTTATGCACGGTCTAAGACGGAGCAATAGCATAAAACAAGCAACAATATAAAATACAAAAAAATGTGTGAGCGGATATCAGCACGTAACTGAATGTACTATTCAGAACATTATTTTACGTTCTAGCTCAGACCCGCTCAGACCCTCGGGATTTTATAAAATAAAAATGCTAACTTTATGATTTTTAAATTTAAATTCTGACCTACTGTTGCCAATTCCCATAGGAAGACACCAAAAGACCACCTGAAAAAGAATAAAAAAGTAAACACATTAAAAAAAGTATGGTCGGTCGGTCTTTATATAGAAAATGCTTGAAAAATAATAACATACTTACACATCACTTTTCGTAGTGTATATGCTTCTTTGTAATGCTTCAGGTGCTGTCCATTTAATTGGCATTTTTTTCGTCTTCTTTGCCTCGTATATTTCACCATAGGTGTGACGTAGCAGACCAAAATCAGCTATCTTCACTGCTTTGTCCTCACCGAGAAGAACATTGCGAGCTGCCAGATCACGATGAACAAATCCTTTGCTGGCCAAGTAATTCTGTGGTCAATGAAAGTAATTAGCTTGAATAAACATACAGCTCTCTTGCTTAGCGCGATCAAAAAATCTGGGTCATTTTAAACACGCTGATAATGGAGCATCCAATTTCAGATTTGAGAATTGTGGGGGAAGAGTTTTCAAGGCAGTTATTTTTGGGATTGTACGGTATATAACGTCTATCATGGGAGATGGTGATCTTTAAGTTCTTTCTTAAAGTTCTCTGTACTTTACTCTCTTGACTTTTCCCTTCCTTTATACTCACCATTCCCTGTGCAACTTGCCACGCGAAACAAAGAAGATCTTTCGAAGAAAGATCTTTGTCGTCATCCTGGTCAGGCTGGACCGTGCTTTCAGTTAAGCTCACAGAAAACCAAGATGGACCTGATAACTGTCTTCTGTGCTGTGTAATATTCAGGTTATTTACCGGAAAGTACTGCTTGTCAGAGGTACCGACTCTTGTCGATACTACCTCGCCTATAAGTGCTTCTCTCTCATCTTTCAAAATGTTTTTCTGAGATGAAATATCCGTGGCCCTTTTAGTGATGGATCGATCGTTTTTTTCACAGTCTTTTTCGAGTTTCTCGGTTTCCTCGTTTTCTTTTAACACTAAAATCTTCTTTTCGACACTACAATCTTCCCCGGGCACTAGTGGCTCTGTTTCCTCAAACACTACTTCATTCAAGTTTTCTTCTTCTTTAACACGCTTGCCTCTTCTCTCGCTGTGTCCTAACTCTTCATCTTCATCTTCATCTTCGCTTCCATCAATTTCTTCTTCGTCTGAAACAGAAGACTTGTCGCCATGTTTTCTCGTGCAAGAGGATAATTCTCCGAGAACATTCCAGTCGATCCTGTTCTTAAGCTTGATCTGAATTTGACAAGAAAGTTATCTGATTATACATTGAAAAATGATTCCTGTTTAAGCAGGCAACTGCTAGCGGTTAACCTGGCTTAGAGAAGAACACATGCACCCTTATGGACCTTATGTGAGCTCCCCACTTCCTCCTTCTCTCTCAAATTTCAGTAAAACGATGTTTCTTATAACAAAAGAGAACCGTTCTGAAGCAAAAGATAACCGTTCTCAAAAGTTTCGTTTGTGACAAAATACAATACGCAATATTAATGTTTCAATTATAGCTCAAATAATAGCCGTAAAATTATCAGTTGCTGAGAATTTTTGCTAGTTACTTATTTTATAAACGAAAACAAAGTATCCTTGCCAATTTCCAAAGGGGTCGAACGGATTAAGCTCCTATTGTTACCTATTACACGCCAGCAGACTCCCTAAGACGAAAGGTCATGTTAAAAGAAATTGCAAGAAAAAACTATAGCACAAGCAAGACGAAAATCTAGCTACATTTACTTTATTCACTAGGAGGTTTTTGCACCAAACTGATTAATTAATAGGACTGTTTGGTCTGCTTTTGGCTTGTTTGTTTGAGGAAATTATTAGAGTAGGAACTGAAATCATCGTATTACCAAGGCATATCAAATGTGTGTTGCATACCTGTTGTCTTTTGTTTCTAAGCCACTGAAGAATATCACCGTGTGGAACATATTCCAAGATTAACATGATGGGTTCAGACTTAACCCAGTAGCCGAGCATGCTGAGCACATTCCTGTGAGATCCAATTTGCTTCATAAACTCGATTTCCTGCAGAAGCTGTGTTTTTCCTTCCTCGCTGTTCCTTTCTAAGCATTAGAAACAAAATAAGTCAAACGCTAAGAAGTAAATGGGTGGATTTGGGTTTTTTATTTCCAAAAGGTAAATAAATGTAAGAGCGAGGGAATACAGACAGAGGGAGGAACTTGGCAATTTCGATAGAGCACGAGGCACGTTGAGGGGAGTATAAAATAAAAGTTTCAATAAGACTAAGATATCTATTTTAAAATTAATAAAATATAGAGTAAGCTAAAGGAATTGAAGACACAGCTAGAGAAATCCAAGACTACGATTCAGTCGTTATTTATTAGGTCTCGGGGATTAAGTAAGTAAAGTTCAAGAAACGAGGTGTCTCAAACAAAATCTGGAACACAATCTAAATCTATGGTGGCTCTGCCCTGTTGAAATAATTACCTAATAGAGTTTTAACAGCAACAATTCTGCCTTCAGCAATTTCCACTCTTTCTTCCTTGGGCTTAAAAAACACTTCGACGCCAGCAAGTTCTGTCAGAACACCTTTGTAAACTTTGCCATACGCCCCACGACCGAGTTCCTCCATAAACGTCACCCGCTTTGGGGGAATCTCCCGATGAAGAAGGAGAACAATTTCATACTTTGATCTGAAAAATGAACAGCAATTTTTCTTTGACTTCCGGTAAAACTATCACGTTATCACGAGAGTTGGACATCTACTTTTTCCTCACAATTAACGTAACAATAAAGAACAATCTGAAGACTGCTCCATCGGTACTGAAAACCGAGGCTATCAAATAATGATCCATTAGAAATGATGTTGTAATCGAAGAGGGACGGTGGCGCTTCCATTCAATATGGGGACAGGGATGTCCTTCGTCTAGTTTAAGCTCGTAAAATGAAGGATTTTGGACTACGCCAATGTTTAACTTATCAAGATTTCTTCTAGGGTTCTACGAGAAGAAATACAACACGCCGTCATGAATTGTTGATGAATGCAATCTTTGAATTTTCTTCATAGATAAAGGCAGTCGCTGGTAATAACTTTATCTTAAGACCATCATTTGATAGCTTTGTTTAAGTGTCCGTTTAGAGTGGTATTTGTAAGGTGTCAAATAAAGCTTGAGCCACGCTTAGATTAATTGGTCTTCTTCGAATTTTCCAACGTGCATACCCTTCTTTTTAAAGACGGAAGAGAGCAATGTGGGGAATGACATCTCTTTTACTTTTTCAAAAAGGTTGTATGTCTACAAGCGGTCTCATCGAAGACCTTTGCGAACCAAGAATCTGAAGTGGCCTATTTACCAGTTAGGGGAAGTGCCTTGTGAAAAAATGACTTGAATTCTCGAAACGTTGTGCAGAGTTATGCTTGCAGTTAGGAGTGTCCATGAACCTGGAAGCTTTGATTTTCAAGCTATAATTCTTAATGCTGGTTTGCTTAGCACCTTTAAGTATATTATATATAATTTTATGGTTATTCTTCAATGACAAGTTTTTTTGCACGCCAGCTTTGTAGGACTGTAACACCAAAATCACCTCAAAGCAAAAAGTATATCTTGCCTGTTGCGAACTTCCACAAAACCCAATTAGTTTATTGGACAAACATACTTTAGTAAAACATGTGAAAACGCATCCCTTACCTTTTTATCTTAAGCGTCTTTCTATTCTTTCTCCGCCTTAGCATGAGGGTCGTCAAAATTGTTAGGACTAGAAATATAACACTGCAAGTACCTATACCAGCCGCAATGGCAGTGTTGTTATTGTTGCTGTTGCTTTTGCTACTTTTCACCTTAACGCTTCTATCTAAAGAGTAAGCGTAAAGGATCTAAACTTGGGATTTGCATAAGACAATGCCAAGTTTAACATTTTGAGATAGTCACTAAGGAAGGAAGGACTGAGGAAGGAAGGAAGGAAGGAAGGAAGGAAGGAAGGAAGAAGGAAGGAAGGAAGGAAGGAAGGAAGGAAGGAAGGAAGGAAGGAAGGAAGGAACCATAAGTATGCGTCATGCACCTCTTAAGGACCAACACGTTATATAAAGCCTTCAATATTTTTTTTTCGAAAAGTGCTTTAAAACACCACCCAAAAGAGTTTGGTAGGACCATCAACAATCCACCCTATATTGATAGTAACTGTGGAAGTTTAGTTTTAGAAGTACGTCCTACTGGCTTCGCATGTGAGTCAAACAACGTTTCCTCAATGACACAATACTGCCAATACTATGATAGATCTAGCATTCATCACAAGAGTGTTTGCTTAAGATGAAATTTAACGAGCACTACCTGCAGTGATTATACGCCAAGTACGTGACTTGTTACTTTCTCCTGCTTGATTGGAAGCTGTCAATGTGAGCTCGTACTGCTCGCCACACTTGAGCGAAAGAACGCTGAAAGTCTTGGCAACGTTAGTTATACCGGTTTCATGCCACTGGGAAGGGAATTCATTTGGTAATTGAATCTCTCTGTAATAGATTGTATACTTCTTAAGAGGACAGCCATTGTCACTTGGTGGGCTCCATGTGAGGTTGACATTGCAATCACTTAAATTTCTTATTGAGCCGTTTGCAATAGGCGATGGTGTGTCTGTGAAAAAATCCCATGATGTTAGTTGTAACGTTTCTTTGTAGTAGATCCATGGTATGGATTTTTCTTATGAGGTTCAACTAACACAACTGTCATGAAAGTAAGGATGGGGACGAATGTTTCAAACAACGGGTACCGATTCCAAAAATGAGTAATCATTAGGCATCAGGCCTGAAAAATTTCCAAGAAGGCTTGACAAAATATTTACTTCAACAAAGAGAAGGCCCATGGGGATGGGGCGTCTGTGGAGTCATTGTTTGTTCTCTAATAAACACAACGCCTCTCTGTAAATAAGCACGCTAAAATACACTTGCAGCAATGATTTGTAAATTAAAGCTATTTTAAAGTGCCTATGAAGTAAAAAACTTTTTTGCTTTTTTTGGTAGCTTATTATGTCTACTTTCCGAAAAGCTAAAAAAAGAATAATGTCAAAGAGAGAGAAATCGGACTTTTTGCCGTCTAAAGTGCCCTCGGTAAGACAAAACAGTGGGCCCGGAGACTGGACACGAATTTCGCTCGAATGACGTAGTTAGTGGTTCCACGGATCAGTTTACAGTTAGATTTTGTTGATACACAGTGAAGTTCACTACTTCAGCTGAGATTGTTGCTGCTTTTTCGTTGATAAATCGAAATCTTTTCCGAAAAGAACGATATGTTGCCATCTGCGGACTTGGCAGAGCGGGTTTCTAGCAGAAAAGAATCGCACAACGAAATATCGTGACACTAAATGGACTGAAGTAGTTAGTTGGACCTGTCCAACCGCCGTAAGCCGAATAAGCGCTATTTCACACAAGCGCTGGTCGACGAGGACGATCGAAGTTTGGCGAAGCAGATTCAAATGAGAAATTCCCTATAAAAAATGAATAACTAGAATTGTTATTGTTTCCAAAAGCACATACATCGACGGGCTTTGATTTTGTGACTGGTTTCGCAGTGTCGCAATGGACTTCGGAATTGACACGAGCGCTGCTTGCCGCGCCGGGGTTGCTTTCTTGTCGAAAGTGTAAATCCAGGTTACGGTACGCCTATCCCGGCGGTTATTCGGTATTACATCACGATTTGGTGATTTTAATACAAGTAGCGATCAGTTGCTCGCTTTCATTTTGATTGTGTTCTTGTGTGGGAAAGTCAGCAGTGGACTGACATGTTTCTCCGAAGCGTGAGAGTGACATAATTAAACTTGACAACACGGCAAGATAACACTTCTTCAAACTCAAGATTAGCACTTTTTGACTTGAACGAAACCAATAATTTCCTCTTCAAGAATAAACAGAACTGCAGTTGTTGCCCTTTATGATTCGTTAGCTCTACGGTATATTTTCAACCGTCTTTATCCGGATACGATAAATCCTGATTACAGTGCGTGTTTATCGGCAAATAATTCCGGCGAACGCAGCCGTAAAATTTGTCCAAGATTTTGCAAGATCTCAGTGTATTGTTTAAAAGTGCATTCGCCATAGAATACTGCCGGAAATGCAGACGTGAATGACAACATTCGAAGCGCGCTACTTGAAAACAAACAAGCATTTCTAACTCACTCAAGTCGAATTTTAATACATTCCATATTTTTGCTTCTTTCACGGATGCATTAGTTTGCGTCTGGCGATCGATCGTTTCAAGTGTTTGGGAAAGGAAACGACTGCTACCTTACGAATGATAAAACGATCTACTAACCATACAAATTACATTTTGAGGAACGAAGTCTCATAATAAAAGAATACCACGTATATACTGTACCCAGCTGTGTAACATATTATAGGCTTTCAATAAAGTCCTTCGTCTTGTTTATTATGGCGCGCCGGGAAACTCCTGGCGCGAGTGCTAAATCTTTCTTTCGGCTAGTCAGGGCAGAACCATATCCTTTACAGAGGTCTCTTTTAATAAATTTCCCTCTTCGCTTCATGACTTTATCGTTTCATTTGTGGCAAGGAAGAGCTTGTGCTGAGAACAGCGATCCTTGAACTGCCGACGGAACAGAATTCGTTTCTTCTTGCGTTTTCATCAGAACGAATAGCTTTACGATACACATGGAAATTTCGCTTCCATTTACTCTGCGAAGCTTCACCAAAGGAAATAAGTGTATTTGTTGCAGTTTCGTTTGCGCAATTGCCTTAGTTTGACTCAAAAGCCGAAATATAGCTTTCGCCAGCCCTCTTTGCTCTCTTTACGCCATAATCCTGGTGTCTTTAGAACCACTAAGTACGTCATTTCCGGTGAAACCGGAGCGTTTGGCCGCGCGCGAAAAGGACCCACTTCAAATTGCGAAATCCAAACTTCGAGGCTCAAAAAATACTAGAAAAAGGCGCTTTTGATCTCTTAAACACGCCTATTCGTGCTAACTAAGACATAAAAAAGCAAATTAAGCAAAATTATTTTTTACTTCATAGGCAC
>NW_027557554.1:0-4255 GCF_052425735.1 Oculina patagonica
TATGAAACACAGAGGAAAATCATCAGATTAGGCCACCCCTTCTGATCACCGATGCAAAGAAGGCACTGAAATTAACTGCCATAACCAACAATAATAATAATAATAATAATAATAATAAAACTTTATTTAAACTCAAATTTAGAGTAGCTTGACAAGCTAATATTTCCGAGAACGAAAAAAATTGATAACAAAAAAATAAAAATAAAAATTACTATTTACATATTTAAAATTGACTTATATTAACTAATTATAAAAATTGTCATTTACATGCTTCATGAATTGGCTTTGCTAATGTACCTTTTGAATTCTGATAAGTTACATAGCCTTATAAAATTGGGTAGAGAATTCCATTCTTTTGTTGCCAGATAAGTAAAGGAGTGGAGACCAAAAGTTGTAGTTCTAGGTTTGGGCATTTCCAGTATATAGTTTCCACGCAGGTTGTATGAAGTAAAACGGAACGAGAACATGTTTCTCATATAGGCTGGATAGTCATTGAAAAATAGACTTTTGTACAAGATAGTAAGGAATTTACAGATGCGTTGATCATGAAGTTGATCATGCTCAGTTTCACATAAGTCATTATTTAAATCCTGCGTTATTGTTCTCTTGATATCAACCATGGCCCTAGCATAAATGCTTATAACGGCGGTAAAAAAATACTGGGAACGATAACTTTCAGTTTAGATCCCGTGATAGGTTTTACTAATGGCACTCATTTGTGAGGGTTAAAACATGCAGGTTTTTTATATCAGTCACGCGAAACAAATGAGAAACCAAAAATTTATGGTGTTTAATATGATTGACAATAAATGCCTCTTGTAACCTTTCAAACAGTTTTAAGATACTGAATTCTAACAACCATTTTCATTACCAGTCCAGTGTGCAAAATGAATGTCTGCATCATGCAATATCAAGCAGCTCTCACCTTATAGAGAAAGTCTTCTCCACTATTAACAAGTGGGCAGCCCTTGAGCTTTTTACCCCGTTTGAAACTAAAAGTTCAATTACATAAGTCTGTGGTCCCTCCATTTTGTCTACATCCAGAACAAGAATATTATCCATAACGGCTAATCTCCCTGGTCTGTAGCCATAGCAACCACCGGAAGCGTGTGCATTTCCATTTGGAACGTCGGTAACCGGCGAGGACTCATTTTCGGGGAATGTTTCGTGGACTCTCCTGCAGAACCACGTAAAGTAGAGGGAATCGCCACAGTTGGGATGTTGGTCGTAGGACTGGGAGCCATCCAAAATAATATTTCCTCCTTTATCTTTAGATACAACGGTGACACCTGAGATGTTGACGACCGGTGCTCCCACTAGAAAAATAAGCGTAATAATAAATATTAGTGGTCTCCGCTCTTTGAAGGCATCCAGTTATACTTTATTCGTCCATTATATTTCTAATTTACAGAAATGTCATATATCTGCTAAAAAATAAATTAATATATAATGACTGGAGATCTTAGCAAGCTGTACTGAGCTTTTCTAAAAAAGATCCCCATATGTTAAAAACTAACAATAATATAGCAGATGGATATAATTTTTATAAATGTAGTAACTAACACGGGTTTTGCTATTGTTAAAAATTAACTATAATCTAGCTTAAGGAATACATATGATTTTGCACATAAACTTTTGCTGATTTTTTAAATAGGCTATATGATTTTAATACTTTAAGTTCCTTAGGTAATTTGTTCCAAATTTGGGCCCCCCTAAATTTAAGAGAAAATTTCCAATAATTTGTCCTTTTAAAATCAATATATATATTTGAGGCTGTTCTTGTGTTATGGCTATGGATCAAGTAATAATATAAAATGTAACGAGCCAAACACAACTCCCGCTGGTTGCTAAATATTAGCCTTCAGTCTGCTAACGGAGGATTTAACTATTGCTCTCTAGAGCCGTTTCAGTGATGATCTTTATGCTATTGTGTTTGCTAGCTCTGTGGCATATTTCGTTAGGTTTATCGGCTCATGTTTGACAAACAACAATGTTGAGAGATTCTTAATAGCCCTTCAAAGGAATGTTGTAGTCTATATTGCTTATCGGATCAGTGGATTTCTAACTGTCAACTCGTATATCTGAAGTGGCGGTTAGTTCGTAGGATAACGTTTTGTTACGACGGTTGTGAGGGTCTAAGATCCGAATCTTTTGAAGGCTACTGCAGTCTCTAAACATTGAGAGCGAAGGTTTCTTTGAGTTGTTTGAGTATGAGTACATAAAGAGTGCCATCAGGTATGTATAGTAACTCATATATATTAAGAATCTTTAATGATAGGAGTAGTGGTCTAGATTTTTCCTTGTATTTTGCAAACTTCATAACGTTAACTATCTTTTTTTGCAGCATAAATAATGATTTAAGCCTTGAACACGCTTGCCTCGATTCTATGTAAGGACACATGAAGAATATCCCAAAGCGACTGACCAAAGTATCATCTATCGGGAAGCTGGGAGATGCATACGTCACAAGTTGCCTAAAACTATTTATTTCGCGTAATAAATAGGGTATACTCAATCACTAGGATATAGTGTTTTTCTAAAACTAACTTAAAAACTGTCAAATGGCACCTGCTTATTGTATTGAGAGTAAAACATCACTGTCACCGCGGTTCACATTTACAACCAAAGGTCCAAAAAATGTCTTGATTTATCCAATCGTTCGCTGAACACGTTTTTCAAAGTCACAAGTAAGAATAAGTAACCTAGTCTGCCATCTGGGAACCAAGCCTGCTAACTATTTTCCAGTTTTTCGCGGGAAATCCGCGACAATCACAAAAGTTGAAGCCTGCAAGGGGAATAACGCAAGCCACGTGAAAAAAGCTCAAACAAACCACCGTAAAATTAAGCGCGACAAAGTGAAATTGAACACAGTGTACTGAACAATTTCTCTGTCAAGATGATCATCTTCGTGATGTTAAATAAATTGTTTGGCATTTCTAATAACTGATGAGTTAATCGAAACTCACAACCGACCCTTGTTTAACCAAGAAGTCTGTTAGCTCATATTTTTCCTTTTTTTTGTTCTGAGTAAAGTCTTAATGTTAAAATATAAAGATGAAGAGTACATTTTTAATCTATACCGTGTAACTGAGCATCAAGAAAACCTTACCATTGTTGTCAATCCCACTGGCCTCCATAGATATCACGCCACTGGTTAAAACTTCGTTGAAAACCTTGATGTTTCTAATAAATCCATGGAATGTTTCTCCAGAATCTTTCTTGCTTCCTATCTGATAGTAGCTATGCGAGTTGTTCATGATTTTAAGACTTGTCTTGGCAGGATCAACAACTCTCCTTTCCTCCAAGGTATCGCCGAAGAAAATTTTTCCAATACCTTTTTCTGAATCATACGTGACTGTCACATGTACCCAAACGTTGAAAGGAATCGACCTGCAAGACAAATGACCAATAGCCTCTAGATTCAAAACAGTACCGATTCTTGTACTTAAAGCCCACGAAACTTTTGGTCAATACAAAAACGCGGACGCTCAAAATGTCTGACTACAAGTCGTCTGTCCAATAACGCGGACTGCAAGATTGGGCGCTGGTGCTAATTAACTTACTAGCAAGTAATTAATGTCTATAGTTATATAATAATTGTATTTGTAAAATTCATTAACTATTCATGAGGGTGCAAAACCAACCCTACCACTGTATTCAGATCACATGTACACAACTATAAACCCCAATACAAATCAAATAATATAATTAACTTTTGATACAGACTCCTGCTCAGCTAATTAGTATTCATTACTTTTGATACAGATCTCTATTGATTTGCATAACAAATCCTTGCATTCAATTTATTGTTTTCATTTCACAATTAGAATAAAATATTCGCGTCCGATCTCCCGCTCATATTTTATCTACTACATAATTACGTATATAGTTTTCAACTGCAAGAGTCCGCATTCTTAGCGGCTAATCGAAAGAAAAGCTTGCTTTTATGTTGAGATTGGGCGCTGGAGCTAATAAACTAACTAGCAAGTAATTTACTTATTTAGCCATCAAGCCTTAAGACTGATGAAAAAATTGAACAGCCGGAAATTGCTAGATGTATTATACGACTTCTCGCTGATGGATGTATGGGGAGGGAAGGGTGTCTGATCAGAATTACACTAACGATGTTGGTAGTGTGATGGGAGTAAGATTAGGAAGAACTAATTAAAATACCACGGTAAGAAGACAGAAAGCCTATCTACGTTTAAGCATATGTAGACCAGTATGAGGAGCACAAAGAACACCGTACTGCAAG
>NW_027557555.1:0-4241 GCF_052425735.1 Oculina patagonica
ACCAGAAACCCATAAGGGTTGAAACGTGTAATGCGCGTTCACAGCGTTTGAATATTCAGTTTTGCCAAGTACCATATTTGGAAACACGAAGAGTTTGTACGCGAGTGCTTTACACACGTAATGGGACACGCAACAGCATTTTCGGTTTTTCGGTGACTTACTTAAATTCCGACCTAAATGCCGTAAATTTCTTACAGGAACTAAAGAAATTCGTTAAGTGCATCCAACTGAAGTTCTACAGACTTCGTAACGATGATAAAACAGGAGAATTTGACCAAATTTAATTTTAGTTAACCAAGCTTGTTCATACGCCATCGAGCGCGAGCTAGCGCGCGCTGAATTTAATCCAAATGTTGCAATTTTGATTGGTTAATTTTTTCGCCTGATTTTCCAAATATGGTACTTAATGGAAACGAATGTTCAAACGCTTTATACCATGCGAATCATAGGGGAGTTACACGTTTCAACCCTTATGGGTTTCTGCTTTGACATATGCCGATTCTCAAATTTTTCATCAAATTTTATAAGACGCAAGAACTGAAATTATTAAAAGATTCTTAAATAAGGAATGTAAGCTTATCTCATATGAATAAGGTTTTATACTTCTCGCACCTTTTGAGTGCAAAATACGAATTCAAACTTTTTGGTCAACAGCAAATTAAAATACGATATGATAATTTACTCGAAAATTATTTTGTTTTTCAGTTACCTGAAACGGCGGAGCAGAAGGCTAAGACATATTCCCCGAGTTACTAGTTGGGTTTTCACGCTTCTGTCGGTTGTTGTTTATCAGCTTTGGGCGTGAATGCCAGACTGAGCCCCCTTATAACGCACTTCTTGTTTAGTCAAAGAGCTTGGTTTTACTGAATTTCAGTAAGGAGGTTATTTCTCACGAAAAAAAAAATGAGTTTCAGTTTGAAAAGAAAGATCGTCTCTACTACTTCGTTCTTTTGCAATGTGTTTTAGTTCTGACCAGTTCCGTATGGTTTAATTTGCAATGTATGCGCCGTAGCTTGTTCTACAGGAGAGCCAGTAGACATAATTTGAATGACAATAACCGGTTAATGTAGAAAGAGAAAGTCGCTTGATAATAAAAAATAATGTTTGCGTAGGAAAACATAAGAAAATAATAATAAAAAAAGGAATGCATCTACAAAACTGTTTATAAAATTTTAAACGGCGGCAGCAATAGGGAAGAAGAATCATCTACCGTTATTGAATAGTTATTCAGGAACTTGTTTCTGACAGCTGGTCGGCTAGTGAATGATTAGAATTCTATTTATAGCTATCCGTATAGATTCAACAGATATCCTCAAGTGGCAAGCGAGGTGATTGATACGGTTTCTAGAAAAATACATCTTAATTTTCCCATTTTATGTTTTTTTGTTGTTATTTTAAATAACTTATAATTTTTTTGTTAATTAAAACTGAAGCAAATTCTCTTCAATTCTGGACAAGTCTTCTTCTTCTACTTTTCGACTTCCTGTAACTGCCAAGTCAAGATGGTCGTTTAGGGAAGAAATCCTTAACTACACAGGGGCGGATCCAGGATTTTCAAAGGGGGGTGGCTGTAAACCCATATTTTTTCGGGGGGGGGGTTGGGCTTTTAGGCAGTTTGTTTTGAAAGGGGAAGTTCAAATGAGTTTGGATGTGAGGCCCATATTGAATGGAGCCGAAGGCTCCATCCGCCTAGGGGGGTCTGGGGGCATGCCCCCTCAGAAAATTTTGAAAAGTTGAAGCCTCTTAGACGTGATTTCCGCGATTCTGAGCAGCTTTATACAGCTGTCAATTAAGTTATTAAACCACTGTTTTTCCTTGATAATTTGGCAAAATATTCTTTCTTCAACTTACCTTGAGTTGTATTTCGGAGAAAAAGTCTAGTTGACAGGCCAGGAACTTACAGGAAAGAACAGATATGCGTTTTTTGCTCACCCACATGCGTGAAAATTTTTAGCCCTTGGCAAGTGGCCTGGGGACAACTTTGGCGACTTTGCTTGTTTGTGAAATCGCTTCAATGCGAAAAAACGGTACGGACACTCGCTTAAAAAGATGTAAATGGAGAAGAAAATCATTCCAGCAAGGCTAAAATAACTCTCGAAAGTTAAGAGAATTCTATTTTTTTTTTTCAAATTATACACACATGTTTTGTTACATTAAGCCAGAAGTTCGTAAAACAGGCTGTCGAAAATCCCCCTATTTTGGAAAAATGGCCTTTCCTAACTTTGAACGGCCGCCTGACTATGAAAGGTTGATGTACATTGTCCTTATTTTCTATTTTAATATGTTCATTTTCATTTTTTCTGGTGGATCAAGGGGGGTGGCTAGCCACCCAATCCACCCCCCTGGATCCGCCCCTGCTACAGGAAGACATTATTTTAAACAATTTTACCACACGAGAGGAATTCGCTAGTCATTCAGTCAAATTCAAGTCAAACCTATCTTTTTATGACATTAATACATCCCAGTGCGCACCGCATTCTCGTTACAGGAAAATAAATATTTCCCGCCTCTTCCTTTACTAACAGTCTTGTCCAAGGGGCCTGAATGGGTTTACTGATTAGTTTTATTTGCCAACAATTTAAATTGGCCAATTTTGTTAATGTTGACTGTTAACGGAGAAAATACCGTTAAATGTTTGGAAGGTTTTTCGTGAAAAACCCATAGTCTTTATATTATACTGTAAAATATATTGAAAGAAATTATTCGGCTTTCTCCTCGGAAATCTTCGGTAGTCTTCGGACATCTTCGGTAGTTTTCGGAAATCTACCGAAATGATCGAAAATCGTCGGAAAATGGCCGCAAGCTTCTAGAACAGTGTTCTTGATGTACTCGAAAATGGCCGAAAACTTCTTCATAAACTAAACAAAATAATATTGGCCTTTTTGGAGCCGTTTTTGTTTCAGTTTCTGGATAAAGTTTACTGTTACAGTGATTTTTTTCCTGTTAGTGTTAAAATGCCTTAAATTTAACTGTTTCATATTAGGTCCACCCATTCAGACTGTCTTGTCTTTTTCCTCCATTAAAAACTATACAGTGGAACCTCGATATTACGAAGGGCCAAAGAACTGGCGAAATATGTTCGATAGAACGAGGTTTCATTATATCGGGGTTCTTTTCCATATATTTTACTATTACTGGGGCGAAGGATATATCGTTTCTTAAACTAAGGACTTTATTATATAGAAGTTAGTTAAATCGAGTTTCCACTGTATTAGCATACGATCCTTTTCTTTTAAAGTCCGACTTTAGTCAGTTAAGCAAACACCTGTAAACACCTTATTAACTCAGTGTTTTGCGGCTATTTCAGTAAAATACCCAATTTATAAAACCCACAGAGTGACACAAAGTCATTTGCTTATTTCAAACATCAACATACGGGAACAATGCTTTACGCATTTTGTATAACAAGTTACCAGACCCACCAAGGAGACAATTGAATACTATGCGCATGCTTTATAGTTTTTAAGCAAATCACCTTGTGTCTACTATGAAATTTCGCGCTTTTTTGTACTTTTTATTCACTCTTTACGCTTGTCAAACATAGACTTATCGGGAGATTTTTTGGCGAAATGCATTCGATTCAAAAGGCGCAATATATATATTTTTCGTACCCAGAGCTTCTCCAGATAATTGTTAAATCCCGGAAGCTCAAGAAAGAGAATAGATGCACCAACTATAAAAAAAATCAAATGAAAGGACTTTAATCCACTGAATAAAACAATAAAATCAGGACAACAAAATGATACTCTCTTGTATTCTTTTATTTGATTTATGTTTAACTGCACGATAATAACTAGCTTTCAATCGTCCATTTTTGCGTCAGTCGGGCATTCGTCAGGATGCATTCATTTATCTTGAAGTTCCCTTGTACAGTCCAGTTCACGGGCGTACAAGCACAAGTTTCTTCGCCATTCCGAGTCACGCTGTCCCTGAACACACAAAAAAAACAAGATTAAAATTAGAGAGAAAGTTATTCTAACTTGTAATAATTTAACTCTGGTCCGAAATAATAAATTATGATAGGCGATGGGACCTCGAGAGACGGAAGAGTCTAAAAATGAAGTAATGAATCAAGATAAATGTTTCTTCTTAGTGACAGTGAAAGGAAACACCTACGCTAGGTGTACTGTCATGTTTATAAATATGACAAACTTAAGGCATAGCACAGTGTGTCTACATACCCCGGGGGGGGGGGGGGGGAACTCGCATATGAAAGTGACGAGGATGCTCGTCGTCTCGCT
>NW_027557556.1:0-4243 GCF_052425735.1 Oculina patagonica
TCAGTCTGAATCATGCTCATCAAAATTACCTTCAGATATTTGAAAGTCTGTGATCGGGACCCGTGAAAAGAGTGATTCTTTTAAAATCTTTCCCCTAATTCCTCTTGGTACATGGTCAGTGTAAATGGCTCCTACTTTGAATCAGGTAGAAAGAGGGCTTTTGTCCATCCTCCAAAAGGAAATGATACGCTTGACTTTCATCGTAAAGTGCACTGTGAAATGTTTTCCATTTTTCTTCAGCTTGTTTTCGTAGAGAAGCATAACTTGCAGTTGGAGAGACTCTTAGCGGCATTCTTTTCCCTCTCTTTGATTTGCGAATTTGATCCTTCTCATTCCACTCCATAAGACCCAAGTGAACTACCACATCTTCATTTTTTTTTTCTTTTCTTCTCTGCTAGACTTTGTCACACGGGATTTCCATTCTTTTCCCTTACTTTTCCTAAAGCTTGCAAATGACTTCACTTTGGTACAAGTAAAATCGCTATCTTCAGAACTTGTTCTTTGCTTTGCTGTGCTTGATTGAACAGCTTAATAAAAGAAAGGGTCGTATTTAAAAATGATCATTTAACACCATGTTATATTTCGATATATTACTGTACCTAGGCCGAGAGGAGTTACCTTATTATAGGTCGGAATAAACGCTTCACAACCGTTATTTTCCTATAATAATTTCATTTGGCAATGAAAAGGGCACTATCAAGAAACCAAAGATATTGGCAAAGGGGACAGAAATCACGAAAATAGTGGAAGACGTTTCCATCACAAAACATTACCATTGAACCATACTCATTCCACTCCGTCTTCTTGTCTACCTCTTTGAGCTCTTCATTTTAATAATAGCAATAACAATGAAGTAAATTAAGCACCATACATCGTGAATGTTTCTTTTTACACACAGGCTTCGTACAATCTTATTCGAGACACATGGCAATCATCGTCTCTCGAAACTAAAAGAGATGGAGATACGAACACTCTAGATCAAGACATTTCCCTTTACCACAGCCTGTGCAAAAGTTGGAATTTTGATCGACTAGCGAACCACAAGCGCTGCAAAACATCGTGAGCTCAGAGGTTAGGAATACTGCTCTCAAAATGGCGGTTTCCCGAATGAGTAGTTTGTTACTGCTACATGACGTACCATTTCAAGCGCACAACCGCTGACCAACCGCTGACCAACTCGTGAGATAATTTCGTTTTGCCGTGAGTAGACCCGTGAGCAAACTTTGTTTTGCCGTGAGTTAATTTTGTTTTGCCGTGATTTAAATTTGTTTTGCCGTGAATTAATAATGTTCTGCCGTGAGTTAATTTTGTTTCGCTGACAGATAATATTTTCTTGCCGTGAGAAAAGTTTGTAGCGCCGTGACTTTTTGTTTTGCCGTAACAGTTGTGGGCCAACGTAGAGAATAAATAACTGATAGCTTCTCAGACTGTTCAAAAACCCGTTTTTGTCAATTCCGAAACAGACCGCACTCAAAAAATGCTTGCTACTGCTGCACAAAAGCATCCTGCCTTGCGAATAGAATAAAAGGTTCTCTTGGTTCTCCGGTTGAAAATAACTCGTTTTTTTT
This sequence comes from Oculina patagonica, assembly GCF_052425735.1. Taxonomy (NCBI): domain Eukaryota; kingdom Metazoa; phylum Cnidaria; class Anthozoa; order Scleractinia; family Oculinidae; genus Oculina; species Oculina patagonica. The sequence continues at coordinate 1,569 of NW_027557556.1, forward strand.
AGAATTAGTGAGGGTTTCGGTAAGTTGAAAACAAAATTCGCTTGTTAGTTTACCAATAACTGCAGTTCAGTTTTTTTTTCCAAAAGCAAAACGTTTGGAAAAGACAGAAATATGCAAGATGCTACATGTCGGCGCGACAAAAAGTCGCCGGTTGTCTTTGATTAATCTGGAAGGTTTTCCACGAAAACAGCAATACCTCCGTTTCTTAACGAAAATGACAATCACGAGATCAAAACATGGATTTTATCTGTAAATTTTTTTAAGAAAACTATCCACCGAGGCCATGGCTTCGGGGACTATAATTTAAAATTCTGTCAAAGCGCAAACAAAATTAATTAGACGATAAAACAAACACGATTCTGAGTGTCACGCAAACTGAACAGACAAAAATATGTGCTACACGGGCAAATACGGTTACGTTCAGATAGGTTTATAACCTAATAGCCTAAACTTAACTGGGGCTAACTATACTGCGCTTTGTAAGAACAAAAATTAAAACAAAGTTAAAATAAGGGGTTATTGCAGCAATCTTCGTCGTGTTGACTGCTGTGCACGTAAGTTCATGCCAAAATATTTTTCACGGTTTCTACCGACTAAAGTCCTCTTACTTCTTATTAAACTTTCACGTATGGACTAAGATTGCCAATCAAAATACGAAAATTTGGATTCGTGCATTTTAACGGTGAACATTAGAGATTTGAATATTGTCAAAAGTATATAAATCTTATCATGATAAAGTTGGCCTCACGGGCACGCATGGACCCCACCCTTCGCTTGGGTCCTTGGCTTATCGTCAAGAGGTAGGATCCTCGGTCTCGAATCTAGTTTATCTAAGACTAAAAAAAATACACATGCCATTCTCAACTTAAAACAATTTGCAATGTGTAAAGCCAAGTTCATTTTCTTGTGGGTACAACTTAAAGAAAACGAATTCTGCAAACTTTTCAATTCGACCTTCAATGAATTTATATAAAAGACTGAATCAACAACATATTGATTACCTGTAACACCAGATTGCTGACGTTGAATTGGGATAACTGCGCATCGGTTTTCCGAAATGCTTTGCGAGGCGCTCCAAACATCTTGTATTATTATGTGAGGGTGCATAATCAGTCGAGCCGTAATCCCCCCCCCTCGAAAAAATAATAAAAAGAGAGATGTAAGGAAATCCTTTCTATAAGTCAAATTTAGAGAGAGTCAAGGGGACTTTTTTGTCGGCCGAACAAAGGAGACTACTTGATGAAACATGTTATTACTAGAGGGAGTCTGATAAAAAAAAAAAAGACGAAAAATAGTTGACATAATTCAGTCACAGTTTGTATTCGTATTGCGTGACAGATACCACTGGACCGTGAAGACTGCTAACATGTCAACGAACTGTATTTGTTTATGGCCTGCACTGAACAGTGCTTTAATTATGGGTTAGAGACTGTTGTGAGTGTTTTGTTGACAAATACACGCACGCGCTGCCCCCACAATAAACGAGACATATATGTTATTTGCCGGCTGGGAGGTCCGTATAGTGAAAAACTGTGACCGAGGTCTTGAAAATGCTGCCCGAGGCCGCAAGCCGAGGGCAGCATTTTCAAGGCCGAGGTCACAGTTTTTCACTATACGGACCGACCCTAAGCCGGTAAATAACTTATTTATTTTTTTCCTACTTTAATGTGTTTGATTAAAAAACACCTAAAAAACCTACAAAGACTTTCTTGCCAAATGTGTTTGTATTTATATACGCGCGCATCCAATGTTGAGTCGATCGCCATAAGCTACGGCAAGAGCAGGGCAAGAGTTAATAATGATCTGTTTGCTATAAGAGCTTACTGCCAAACAAAATAAATTCACTAAAATGAACAGTACTCAAGGAAAATTTCATCTGAAAAAAAAAAAAGAAAAAAGCATCTGAAATAATAGAAAAGCACAATGTAGAACAGAGCAATCAGCGAGTTGCGAAGCACTTTTAACTCCATTTCGGCTTGTGAGTTCTTTAGTTAATTAAACTTACTTTTCGGACTAGAAAGCACTTAGCTATTTACATTTGTATTTAACGAGTCAAAAACCTCTGTGTTGATTCCCACAGTATTCTGTTTTGACAAAAAGTTTGCGAAAGTGAAACTGAATGAAGCTGAAATGTGTAGTTTGGTCGCCTGCACAGTGACGGCACAAAATTGCGAGAATTAATTTGACTGTTTTTTAATAAAGCATCTAATTTTCTTGAATGGCGATAAGCAGTATTCGGTTTTGGAGAAAAGTAGCAGAGAAGCAAGGTGTTTGAAAGGATAAATCGAGTCTGTAAACCGGCGACTTGCAGTTAACCGCAATGGCGTGAAAATCAGTGCGAATGCACAAACAACGATCGGCAAACCACGGCCATAAAACTATAACTTCATTTTGTCACTAAAGAGAATAAATACTCGCCTTTTGGAGAACTTCAAGGCCTTTAATTCCACTGCTAATTTTCCCTTTCAAATTTACAACGGTTGGTGAGCAACTACATCGATTTAAATCATTTTGGAGAGCAAAACTGTCATGGGTTCGTTCGTCTCGCCGCGAAATGAAACTCACGAAAGCGTTACCGTGGCCCGTGGGCAGAGATAGGAGAATCTTGCCCGCGCTAATAACCAATCAGATTGCAGGATTCGTTACCGTGCCCTCTTGGAAAAAAATAAATTTCA
>NW_027557557.1:0-4218 GCF_052425735.1 Oculina patagonica
AAAAAATTAGCAAGATTTACCGACATTTCATGGTTGCTTTTAAAAGAAAAATTATTTTACCCTTACTCATTTGGACACAGTACACGCGGCACTGAGCATCTCGTTGGCTTTTTCTATCATTTCATCTCGAACGCGCGCCCGTGCTGAATGACTTTTGAAAGCGTGCCGCGTGATCTTTTGGATTTTAACTTCTCATGTTTTTATTTGTTTGCAAAACATCTTAATGCTTGCCTCGTAAACCAAAGCAAATTTCCATTTTATCTACTAGAAAAAAAGGCCACCAGGGAAGGAAGAATTAAAACAAAATAGATTCTCCGACAAAACTTTTACTATATATCAAATACCCATTTCTAAATAAACACTTTTAATTGAAAAGCCTGTACCTTGTATTATTTCTAAAAATCTACCCGAAAATAGCTAAGTTCTTCAATAATTACTTAACCACGAATAAAAAATATAGTATTTGTCGGCAATACTTAGCCTGCGTTGCAGACGAACAAAACCCCGGTATAGTGCGTCTGCGAATTAGAGCACAAAAGCTTGTTCCGCCCCCCCGCGTGTTACCAGGGATTTTTATACCTCTGATTGGCTTCTGAATAGGGCCGTTCTTTCGTGCGCCGTAATTGGTTGAGTGGATCTCGTGAAACCATAGTTACGCGTTTGATGAATACCAGATACCAGATACAGTAAAACGTTCTTGTCATATATTTGTGCCGTTCTGTATTGGAATTGCTCATCCAATCTATTTCGCTTTTCACTTGTTTAGAAAGGGCACGATATGCTGTCAGTTGTATTATCCGGAGGCGTTTAAAGTTGAGTAGAGCCATAAGACATTGGTCTGCACGGCTTTCCGTTTGTATATTTTTCCCGGATATTTTGACACCTCTGTTTAACATTTGTCATATGTAATTACTATCGCGGTTAGTCTTGGAACATTCATATTTGCAAGATATTTTTTGAGCTATTGAAATATTCCCTCTGGTCCTAAATTTTCCGTGAAGATGTCGACTACTTGCATTCTGCATTTGTAATGCCGGGTCCGGCTGTTTATTGTGTTGCAAGGTGTGTTGCTTCTCATCACGGATGACGGACGTTCGTTGTGTGACATTCTTTCACCACAAGACAAATGTAGATTATTTAACATTTATACCATGACCTTTTTGCTTGTCAGTTGTGTATGCTTCTTGTCGTTATCGTTGTTTTCTTTTTTTATGAGATAGTTCGAACCGGCTGCTTTTTTACCGCTTCAAACGCTAATTCTCACCGATCTGGTCCGATCTGCCGTTATCGCCGCCAAGTTTGTTTTGTATCTGGTCTTCGTCGAAAGCGTAACTATGGTTTCTTATGATGCACTCGACCAATTACGACGCACGAAAGAACGGCCCTATTCAAAAGCCAATCAGATGTTATTATAGAAATCCCTGGTAACACACGGGGGGCCGGAACAAGCTTTTGTGCTCTAATTCGCAGACGCACTATACCGGGGTTTTGTTCGTCTGCAACGCAGGCTAGCAATACTAAGATCAACGAATTTTTATGGATACCTACCTTGGGTCTTCTAGAAAAAAATGTAGCAGAGCGCTGTTTGTTAATTGTAGGCGGCGTCTTTTGTGAGGAGAATTCGAGATGTACCTGTAATTGTGTTAACTTATAGATTACCCATAGTTGACTGTGTTATCCACCAGACAACCTGTATCATGGTTTAACGCCTTATTGTGAGAGCTACCTGAAGTCGTAAGTAGTTAATATTTACAAGGAATTGACTAGCCTGTCATGATGGAGAAGTCTAGAGCATCACTGCGTCATAAGCCTGTTTAGGACTAGTTAAAGAAAGCAAGTGAGCAAAAGTTTGTGAAAAGTAAGTTGACTCGTTCGCAGTCATTCAGGAGGAAAATTTTCAAAAGTACGCAAAGCTGATGACAAAAACGTTGTGTTTCGTAGACGCTTTACAGGTAAACTTCCGACAAAGACTTCAGTGTTTGACGTGGCAGATCTTCTTTGTTGTGGGCTTCACCATTGATCAACAATAATTCTAATTTAAAAACAGCTTGTCAATACTCTTGCGTCAAGTCAGCCTGACCGCGGACTGTTGAATGTTGTGACGCTCCGAAGTGTCTCAATGACTTAGTTTCAGTTTTCAATTGAGACCCCGTTTACACGGGTCCGGACAAATTTTTGCACGGACAAAAACTTGCACGGTTCCACCTTGCGTTTACACGGGACCGGCGGAACTGGACGAATTTTTGAACGGCTAAGTGTGCAAGTTTGGGACCTGAAAAAAGCAGGTCAAATTTTTGACCGGCACGGTTCCATATTTCGTACGGACTCGTGTAAACACCCGAACCGTGCAACTTTTTGCACAGATAGCGCGGTTAAGGCATGGAATCTAGTTTTATTTTGCCTGGTTGCTTAGCAAAAATGAAACATTTTGTTGCATTATGCCCCTATTTTGTTACATTTTGCTTTAAAAATTTAAAGATTTGAGGCAAAAGAAACCCAGAAAGCAGTTCACAGATATGAGAAGATGAGCGGCGGCAGCCTGCATCGCTATTTTGGCTATTTTAGTTTGTTTTGGATTCGGTCTTTGTTGAGGCTTCCTGACGCATCGGTACGTCGGGGGGAATTTCTCCTTGTCGTTATGAGGGTACTTTTCCAAAAACATTTTGGTTACGTCTTCGTACTTGCTCCTGACCGTTTCCCAATCAACTCCTTCCCCTGCTTTTCTTGCTTTGTAGTCTATAACTACATTAAGCAACAAATTAATTTCTTCATCAGACCACGTAAAGTTCTTGTCTGCCGCTTCTGCCGCCATGTTTGATTTGCCGCGTGCTGCATTAGCTGCAACGTGATTGGCTTAAAACATTAGCGATAACCAATCACAACAGACACGTAAAAGAGCCATTCAAATGTCGCGACTGGTCTAAAATTTGCACGGTTCCGTGTAAACACCACTGCAATCTGTAACAAAATTTGCACGGATCCATGTAAACAGGCGGTCCAGGTACAAAATTCGTCCGCGCAAAAATTTGTCCGGACCCGTGTAAACGGGGCCTGAGTGTTGAAAAACCAAAACCAAAGTAATAACTCTGGCGATTTACAAAGGACACAGATAAACCAGTAAACCAATCAAAACTCAAAGCAAATACATGCAGCTGGCATTAAACGTGCGCGAGTGAATCACGATTGGGTTTTGTTTTACTTTCGATTGGCTCAGAAAGTGGCGGGAGTTTTTTGCAAAACCAAAGCAAACAAAAACTACTTTCTACACTCAAGTGAAACTCGCTCTAACCACCGAATCTCTCAGGTTAATTTCTTGAATGAAATGCAACTAGGGTTCTACATCATTCGTTTGTCAGAAGAATTAAAACTTACGTCCAAGCTTCCTTCGCAAATACAAGAAATATGCCAAGAAGACCGACATGAGGATGCTGCGTTAATTGTTGAAGGTAGAACATAACCTGCGATCAGGCGTTATTTTTCTCGCGGCGGAGGGGTCAACGGAAAAATGAACGCCTGATACAATTGCTTGTCGAGTCGTCTGTAAAAAGTCCAGAATCTGGACTTTTTTCTGATTGGTCAGGAAACAAAAGGCAACACTAGAACTCTATCCTGATTGGCTAATTGAGTTCAAGTCTAATTTCCGGTCCAAAAATATCGCGCGTAGATGATTGTTGTCATGGCGGGTGTTGAGCGGAATGAAGCGAGTTCTTCTAGCTCTTAGAAAATCTCTCGAGAGTTTTGTTCACAAAACATTTAAAGACGAACAAAAGGAGTGTATTCGACGAATAGTTTGTGAAAGAAAAGATGTTTGGTGGTGCTTCCGACGGGATTCGGCAAGAGTGATCTACCACCAATGGTGTCGAAGAGTGATTACATCACACCACCAAAGACGCCAGACGATCGTGCCAGTGACGAAAACTACGGCCTTGAAATGTCTGACCTGAGCCTTACACAAAATCAGCCTTTGCAGAAAACAAATTTTAAAAACCATCCGAACAGCTCGTTCAAAAAGGGTAATTTAAACACATGTTTGTGAGAGTACAAAAAATATAATTTGAAGGCGCTAATCACGCTTATCTGATGGCATCGCCGACATTCTCGACGACGTTGACAGATATTCTAATTAGGGGGCGGCAGACGACTTGACAAGTAATTGTATCAGGCTTTCCTTTTTTCGCCTTCCCTCAGCCGCGAAAAAAGAAAGCCTGATCACAGGTT
>NW_027557558.1:0-4232 GCF_052425735.1 Oculina patagonica
CCCCCTTCAGGCCCCTCTTAAGTTGGGGGTCTCAAATGCCACTAAATTTTGTTAGTTTCTAAGTAACAGTTAAATGAAAATAAATAAAAGCAAAAAAAGTGGTTGGATAACTGAAGATTTAATTTTAAAAGATGCACTTCAGTCTTTCAACATATTCTTATGAGAAAAATAGTAAACTAATAACAGACGCAATATCTGAGCACATGCTTTTTCATATTTAAAAATTTAAATTTTTTAATAACACTGCAATAATTATTATTTACTGGGTCTTATGCATGACTCGATTTTCCGAAGCGATCAAGGATGTGTGCAATTTAATTTTCTTTCTCGCCCTTGTGTTCTTTCGAGTGATGTTTTTTGTCCTTGTGGTCTTCGTGATAGCTTTTCTCAGACTTGTCGCCTTTGTCGTATGTGGCAGGCACTGCAGCAGGGGCTGCTGCTGGATACGGTGCTGGTGCTGGTGCAGCGGCCGGGGCTGCCGGATATGGGGCTGGAGCAGGATATGGGGCTGGAGCGGGTGCCGCAGGCGGTGGGTATGGTGCCGGAGAGGGCATTGGAGAGGGCATTGGAGAGGGCATTGGGGATGGTACTGGAGAGGGCACTGGAGAGGGCACTGGAGAGGGCGCTGGAGAGGGCACTGGAGAGGGAGCTGGGGACGGCACTGGAGAGGGCACTGGAGAAGGGACTGGAGAGGGGACTGGGGAAGGCCCCGGAGCTGGACTTGGAGAAGGCGTTGGCTGAAATAGTAATAAAAAATTGAGTTTATCAAGTGTTACGTGGTACAACAACAAAATAGCATTAAGGCCGGATCGAACGAGGACGAGCGTCGAGGGGATTCGAGGGATGTTATTTGGACAGCTTTTGCTCTTATCAGTTATCATCAGCCTGTTGTCTAACGAATCGACAGCAGGAGAGTGCATGGACATCATCTTTCAGTCAAACGAGCATTAAAAAATGGGACACGTTCGTTAAAAATTGCGCAGGTTTTCACGAGAAGTAGCCATAAAAGCTGGTGGACATGATCACACGAAAGGGACATTCCTAATTTTCGTTGACTTTCGTTTTGTTTGATTCGGCTCTAATACAGTACCAGATAACCGTAGGAGAATAAATCTTATATATGATCAATGATTAGATCAATTATATTAACATTTGTAAAGCACATGATGTACTTGTCCCCCAAGGATTTTATGAGTAAAAATCACAAAAATTTGAGACTTATTGCTAAGCCCTTTTCACAAATTACAGCTAAATCCCAGGAAAAAGTTAAACCCATTGAAAATCAGTAACAGTAAAATAGAAGCCCTCATTTTCACAAGTTTTAAGCATACTGGAACTCGACTAGATGTTACGTCTTACCCATTTTAAAACGTTTAAGTGATTTGGGTTTAGCTAAACATTTTTCAAAACGGGTATAAGAAAATGTTTCTTTGTTACGTCTTATGGGAAAAAAATAACGGTAGATGTTAAAAGATTGCAAAACAAAGAAATTAGCTTACCTGTGGTGACGGAGATGGAGCGGGAGTTGGGTATGGGGTGGGATAAGGAGAGGGGTATGGATAAGGGTATGGGGAGGGGTATGGGGAGGGGTATGGGGAGGGGTATGGGTAAGGATATGGGGAGGGGTATGGAGATGGGTACGGGGATGGATACGGATATGGAGCTGGAGCTGGATATGGTGACACAGGTATTGGGTACTGCCCAGGCTGGTACTGATAGGGGTGCAGGGCTTTGATATGGTAGGGATATCGTTGAGAAGCTGCTGGGACATTACGGTTTTTCTCGCAACTGTGGCGACACTTTCGTCTTATTTCAGAGTTGGTTTGGCAATAACCATACTTTCCCCATAATGGACAGACTGCATGCTCATCCGTGTAATCGGATTCTGAAAGAAATGAATACGAATTTCTGTTTATATATTTGCGTGTCGCTGCTTATTATGTCGCAACTATTCTGACTTGCGGGTGAGGTCTTAGTAAGAGTCGTTTTTTTCAAAAGCTAAAAAGTTAAAATCCATGACAAATGATATCGAGGGTTGTTCGAGCAGTAAGTGAGAAAGATAGAGAGAGAATATAGAGAGCGGATGGCCCGAACCGTGCGATAAATTAAATCGGCCTAAAGATGATTTTAATAGGGCCCGGTTATAAATGCTATAACGTCATAAAGCTGAAAAACGAGAAATTCAACTATGCTCCCATGTCATTGTGGCACATTTTTAGTTAAACTGAGAACCAAAATAATGCATAATAAAATTATTTCAAGAGTTTACTTGATATTCAGGATGCGCCGTGTTGCATAGCTTGGTACAGTGTACATAAGAAAATGACGCCTGCAGATACTTGCCAAACTCAATATTTTGTGCACGTTGCTCTCTAATTTCCACTTATGTCCAGGATTGAACGCAAGTATTGGTGCTTCTTACTCAAAGGATGCAGTAAATTTTGCCTTAATGTCCAAATGTCGCCCACCCCCACCCCCTGGGTCCAAAACATGTCCCCCCTGAGAGAATTGCGGATGGGCCTATCCGAAATCGATCAGCTCATCAAATACTATCACTGTGCCAAATTTGGTGCTTCTTACTCAAAGGATACAGTAGATTTTGCCATAAAGCTCAAATGCCACCCACCCCCACCCCCTGGGTCCAAAAGATGTCCCCCCTGACAGAATTGCGAATGGGCCTATATCTGAAATTGATCAGCTCGTCGAATACTATCACTGTGCCAAATTTGGTGCTTTTAACAAAAATCGCACAATCATTTCACCATATTGCCGGACTATAATAAGTACTTCATGTTTGACTGTGTTATTTGACATTTCCATATTACTTCATATTTGACAGATTTTGGTGTGTTTTGGTGAATTTTTATTAATGAGGACACTTTGTGATGCCTGTCCTGAGGAACGTGCATCTCATTAGCGTTCAATCCTGGACATATCTGCTAATTGCGGTACGGTATCTCTACAACCACATTTCAACGATAATTTTTGCAGGTCTATGCTCGGAAACCCGCGTGGCAACATAGGCAAAATACAGTAATGGAGCAATGTATTGTTTATTGAAGTAAGCTTTCGCGGATTTCTTGACGTAAAGTAAGCACATGAGATTATAGAATTTTCCGTTGCGGAGATGCAGCACATGCTGCAACGATATTAAAACTTTTGTTCAACCACACAAAGCTTCCAATCAAAAGAGAGGTTAAAACACGATAGCTTGTGAAACATTTAAGAGTGAAGATGAATTGTTCAACATGACACGAGCATTGGGACTTAGACATTTCCTTTTTTTTCAGATTTTTTTCTTTGACTCACGCACGTGTCATGTTGAACACTTCGTCTATATTATGATCAGAATTATGAGCAGAAGAGCTTTATTATTTACAACGTTAAAGAGGTTTCTTACCTGGACCACAAAACTTGCAAGTTTGTTTTGCAGTTTTGCATCATGTAGTCCGGGTAGCATTTGACAATCATTTTCTGTATAATCTCTACAATTCTTGTCTAGATCTTCGCATTCTTCGGTGTCTCCTGAAAGAGAAACCATAGACACGTACACGTGAAGTACTGGATATAGCAGGCTTACTCGCGGAACTCGTTCACATGCTTATTCCAAACAATTATTGGATAAGGTTTTGGTGATATCCGGAATAATCAAGGTCGAGGTAACTGTTATCAGCCGAAGCCTTCGAGACTACGGTTATTCCGAATATCACATAAACCGAATCTAATAATTGTTTTATTATACATTGTTTTTCTGGAAAAAAGGAAGTAATGACAAACGATTTCAACCTGTTTCAAAAACGCATTCTAATTCCGTCTGGTCGTCCTACTAAATCGTGGAATAGTTCCTTCCCAATTTTTGTTAGTCATTTTGTATTTTCCGAGACTTCATTTTTCAGCATTTTTTTTTTAACTTTGTTCAAAGTATTTCTCGGTTGAAGAAGTGAATTGACGAACTATGAATTTCCTGCGCAGCCAGATGCCTGACACATTGCTCTTGGAAATCATGCATTGCGCGCGCAACCTACAGATTATTGAATAATCAACCCCGTGCAACCTACAGATTAGTCACTAATCTGTAGGTTGCACGAGGCTGCGCGGATTCCTAGGATAAGCTGTAGTCTCTTAGCCAATGAGAAGACAAATAGTGACTACAATGTATAATAAACTCATTTGTTGCACACCGAAATGGCAGGGATAGACTCTTAGCCATGTATACCTTCTATTGTGGTTAT
>NW_027557559.1:0-2500 GCF_052425735.1 Oculina patagonica
TGGGGTCACCAAGCTCATTTTCGACTTATTGGCACTGAAAGCTAAAAATATAATTAAGAAAGTTAGAAAATGACCAATAACTCTATAATCAAAGATTGAGCATTTATTTCGATGTTCATGGGAAGTGTAATAGGAACTGATAAAGAATTATAGTAATAACCTATCAAAGTACTGGAAAATGCCTAAAACTGTTATCAGCCAATTTAATGTATTCATTATAGGTGTTTGCTTTATTTTAGTACAGTCTGTGGGCTCGTAGGCCAAGTAAATGTATAGCAACTACAGTATGTTTTGATTCGTTGTTAATTTCTAGAGTTCTAACAATCACGACGAAAACAAAATCTGTGGCCTGGAATCACTTCCTGCACTGAGTCAAGCTGAGAAGTCTTTTCTGTATCTACTTATCACTTCTCCATCAAGAGATGTAAGTACTGGTAGATTGATATATAAAATAACCAAATAAGCATCAAAACCTGTTCCAGTATGCTGACTGAGAGCAAATTGTCTAAACTATTTATTGGTTGAGGCACTTTGTTCTCAGAAAGCACACTGGAAAATGTACTTTAGAGAAAGGCTATCACACTCATTGCTTTGGTTTGTGCAGGGGTATAACATTAAAATGAATTTGACATAAAGAAGTGGTTTTTTTTTACCAAGACAGTCCTCTTGTGTTTTTGAAATAAAACAGTGATGTTTTAAATTTGAGGCTAGATTAGGACACTACTAAATGTACATTTGTATATACAGTGTATTAAGATGGTTTCCTCAGAACAGTTGAGCAATGTAATAAACATAAAAATACATGTACATGTAAAGTTACCAAAAAGAGCTCACAGCATGGAACAGTTTTAGTACAGTTCTCAAAACTTTAGCTCTCAAGCTGACCCCGCAAGATGCTTCACATCAGTTCAAAACAAAATAACATGTTTTAAGCTCTTTTACTAGGTTTGACATTAACTTTCTCGAGAGTGCTTTAAAATTTAATAGCGGGGTCACTTACTAAAAAAAAAAAGAAATTTGGTGGTCTCCTAGTAGTATCCTAGCCTAGTGGAAATGCATGTGTAGAAACAAAAATCATAAGCACCCTTATGATAACCATAATAATTGTAATCAATATACACTTAAATATAACTGTTCCCAAGAAACAGTTAATGTTGTTTTCTAAGAATCTCAACTTTGAAATTTGAGGGAAACAAAGTTAACTGGTTTCCTAAGGGATCAGTCATTAAATGTTTTGTTTTATAGCAAGATGAAGGCTTAGAAAAACTTTTGGAGGGGAATAACTATTGTTAGATCTAATGTGACCTCAAATTAGCCAATAAGAGCACGCGCTGTTGGGGAAACATTTCTAGCTATACAACAAAAGAAAATGATGGATCATTTTCTTACTTGCAGGATTATAATTTTCTTTGACTGTAATTCGTGTATGCAATCATGTAGTCAATCATTCCACTAGAACATAAAGGTTTATAAGTTTTTGATATATTTTTATGATTCTTATGTGGCTACAGGCTACTAATTAAAAGTAATTGACCATAAAAAATAAATTTTTATTTCCTTACCATTTAAAAGTAAAATGATATTTTCTGGTCACTGACATATACCTTACATGTATTTTAGCGTTGTGATGATAATTAATTCCAAAGTAGTATTGGAATACAAAAGCAACCTTGTTTTGTTGTTTGATGTGATTTTCTGTTCAGCTGTTGAAGAAAACGCCTCGACAAGTTTTGGTGATGGACTTTCCTGGTGGAGGGCAGGTATACATCTGTATAACATTAATAGACCTTTTCATGGTAAAGTTACTAATAAATGTAAAACATGTCACAAAATGCTGAGTTTGTACTGTACATGGGAATTTTAGGGATTTCAATGTCAAATAACTTACCAGTAAATAAAATGAAATTTCTGAGTTATTTATAAATAACAAATGTAAGATATTAGGAAAATAATTTTACTGATAAAAATTAAGGGGTGTGGCCAGGGTGGGAAACCTGCAATGCCTCGTTTTGCTAACCTGCAATCAGGCTTTCTTTTTTTCCCGGCAGAGGAAAGGAGATTAAAAAGGAAATTCATCTTTCATTGAGCCTTCCGCCGCAAGAAAAATAACGCCTGATTGCAGGTTACCGTTTTGCAGACAAATGAACGGAAAACTTAAAACATGATAATTTACAGAAATTCTCATACAAACTCTGTATTTTGCAACACGTTTTCCCAATTTTTCAAAATGGTAGATTTTACTTTGAAAAGGTCTATTGTATCTAGCAAGGTATGGCCCCTTATAATCATATACATTGTACTTGTAGTTTGTATTCCACTCCTGATTTTACATGTACATTGTACATTAAGAATCAGAAGGAAGACTGTAGACCTACATGTATTCACACTGGAAATATTGAATTGATGTATTTTACACACAGTCATGCAAAAAGAGAGCTTGGCATACTACATGTACATGTAGGTCAGTACCCAAGCCTGTGAAAGCAGAAAATGCAATGCT
>NW_027557560.1:0-4192 GCF_052425735.1 Oculina patagonica
GGTCAAGGCAAGGTGATACTTAACGACGAGAAAGGATTGGGGCCGAGAAGGAAGCCCTTTCCAAACCTTAGCCTCTATACAGGCCTGGCCTCTATACTAATTGGACACTGAACGCAGGGTTTTTTGTCAGGGAAGGGTGGGTCGCGAAGTTTGGCAGGCTAGAATGAGTGGCAATTTTTGAAGGAAAGTTCGATATAATAGTATAAGTGCGAAACCAGTTAGAGAGAAGTGGGGGGGGGGGGGGACATTTTCATTTGAACAGCTATTTTCAAAATTACCTATTTCAGGCGATGTCGGAGTCAACACGTATCGTATCCCCATTATAACATCTCTTCCCGATGGATCTCTTATCGCGCTGGCAGAAGGTAGAAAGCATAGCTTTGCCGACTCGGGACCAAAATTTCTGGCAATGCGCCGTTCGAGAGATCAAGGAATTACCTGGAGCAATACAACCTTCATTGAAGACGACGGCGAAGACCCTGATGGCCTTAATCTGGGCACAGTGTTTGTGGATGAAGAGAAAAATCGCGTTTTTGTTGTGTATTCGCACTGTGCGCACAAATGTGTTTATCACACTACGTTTCTGATCAGTAGCGATGACTTTGGTGAGACATGGACTAAGCCGTCAAACTTGTCAGGCCAGATTGGGACGTCCCTGTTTGCTCCTGGACCGGGCTTTGGCATTCAGGTATTTTACTTGTCTAGTCAAACGTTGGAAGGCGCGGTGGACATGGCCTAATGGTTAGCGCGCTGGACTCCGGATCGAGCGGTCCGGTTCGAGCCTGGCCGGGGCCATTGTGTTGTGTTATTGGACAATACAATTTACTTTCATAGTGCCTCTCTCCACCCGGGTATATAAATAGGTACCGGCGAGCTAATGCTGGGGGATTCTGGGGGTAACCCTGCGATCTCTTGGAATGGATGGAATAGCATCCCATCCATGGGGAGTAGAAATACTCCTACTATTGATTTTGAACCTCCCTTCAGCCAATCAAGCTACCTATGCCCATTATTCAGTGATGCAGGTCCTTAACGGGATGATCTGCCTGTTTCATGGTATAATCTTGCAGCTGCAGGTCTCGATACATTACTTTTTGTCCTGCAAATATTTCAGGGCTTTTATTTTCTCCACGCATTTAGAAAAAACAAGATCCTCACAGAGGGCGGCTTATCACGTGTGGTCATTCGTCACCCGGACACGATGGTGTTTTCTGCATTGTTAGTGACGGTGAGTTGGCTTAGCAACATCGACATTGTCACCATACATATTTTGAGCTTTCTCATCTCACCTCACGTCTCGCCTCAACTCAAATGCAGCTTTTTATTGGACTAGAATGTACTAAATGACGCGCCCCAAGTCTTTATATAACTCTCTATAGGGCAACAAAACTTGCTAACTCTCAAGCGGGTTACAAAAACTTAAACCTTGGGCTTGCGCGTGGTCAGGACGTGTGCCTTTAAACCGCAGCAAATGAACGGTGAAGAGGTGCGAGGGTATGGAGAACATTGAGCTTATCAATCCCTGAACTCTCTCTTCCGCGCGCCCTTTTTATTACAAGTATTACTCGCTGTTTCCCTTAGCACAAGTTGCTATGCCCCAGTTTGGGCTGCATTAGGATAAACGTGCCAAGGCTTTCGTTGCAGATCATGGAGTCAGCTGGAGGATTGCTGGTTACATTCCCCAAAACGGTGCATTTGAACCAGACGAATCTCAGGTACGCTAACCTTTGCTGTTACTTTTTCAAGAGTTGTTAGCGCGAAAGTTAAAAGGAAAATAAAAAGCGTTCCACCTTTTATCTGATTGTTTTTAACTTCAGCGAGTTGTCGCCCCGACAACTTGCCGCTACCCATTTGTATACCTGTGTTTAGAGAAAAGCACTGATAAGAACAATACACCTCAATACGAGGTCAGTCAGTAACAGCTCACAGGTCAGAAGCCGAGTTGGCCGAGCTCGCACCGCCTCACTCCCCGGAATTGGATTCTGTCATCAGACATTACGGCAAAGTCGCTTATATAAGTCAAGATCCTTTAGATCATGATAAGCAAAATTTGTTTTTTCTTCTTGATAGCTTATCGAGTTGTATGACGGCACACTGCTAATGACTTCCCGGAACCAGCAGAACTTCCACTGTCATTGTCGCATCATGTCGAAAAGCTACGATGGCGCGGAATCATTTGCGCATTCAGACATCTACTTTGACGAAACTCTGATAGACCCTGTGGTGGCCGCCAGCTTACTGAGCTACAGAAACACGGTCTACTTCTCCAATCCAGCCAGTAAGCTGCTCCGTGTAAACATGACTGTTCGCTGGAGTGGTAACAATGGTACTTCATGGGTGGGTTCTCTTGGAGTGTGGAAAGGTCCTAGTGGCTACTCTTGTCTTACGACTGTTCCTGGTATGCAGGCCAACAACACTTTTATTGGTCTGGTGTTTGAGAAGGGACGCATTCGCTACTTTGAGAGTATTGTATTTGTCAGGTTGCGAATATAAGCTCTTGCTCACGGAGTAAAATTTTAAATGATACAGGTGTTGCAGGACCATGTCGGAGCGACACGCCTTTACGGTGCCAAGATGAGACGTGTCACTGTAACATGTCCGTGCAACATTTTCTTGTGTTAATGCAGATGTTCTGATTTTGTCGCTTCTACAGTCGCTGTGACACATCCCTGCAACATTTCCTTAACCCTTTTCAGACCGGAGGGGCTTTTGAGGCCCGCGCTGACTTTGAACTTTTATAACTTTTTTAAAATTTTAACCAAACGCTGCCAAACTTTCTGACTTTTCCTAAAATTTATCTGGCAACAATTTGGTAGGTTTGGATGATGTGTAACGAACTTGACATTACCATGGCAACGCATTTTGACAGGCATGTTTTTCCAAATTTGTAATTTTGCGTGTTTCTGTTAATAAAAATCAACTTAAATGGAATTATTTTTACATATTTACGGGTTTGAAGCATATATTTTTTTTTTGAGGACTTTGCATTGATTTTGGGTGGTTTTCTGGCATTTTGGAAAAATTTTGAAATCCAAGATGGCGGCTGTTTTGATATCATGATGTAATTGTCAGGGGATGTAACGTCACCATCCCACGTGACGTATACCAAAAGAAAGATGTTTGGACATACAATACATCCTATAAGTTTCGTTGTGATTGCTTTAATATTCTAGAAGTTACATAGGGGGGCCTCCGAAGCCCCCCCCCCCCCCGGTCTGAGAAGGTAAAAAAAAGCCCGGTTTGAATAGGGTTAACTGACTGGCTAGCTTTGGCTAGCTTGTTTCTTCTCTTTTCGTTTTCTTCCACTCTGTTTGTATCGCCATACTACTTTTGACTTGATTTTTTAGCTCCCCCTCTTTTTAGAGCATAACAGATGTGAACACAACTGACCGATCTCAGTCGATAAGTGGGTCGATCAAGACTTTAAATGCACAAGGCAGTGATACTGGTAGTCTGAATTTGTACCGGTTTCATTTTAATAAGACTACCCAGTTAGAAATGTTATTCCAATGTATAATAGCAGAAGTACATAATCCCGTCTTCTGATAATAGTCATATAGATAATACAATATTATAAATTAAAACAATGTTTATTATTGCTCAAAAATGGAGTGTATCGAATTTATGAGTTCGAGTTAGAAATTTCGAGTTCGAGTTATGGGGTAACATTTCCCAGTTGGTCACGCATAGTATCGCCCTTATCAGCAAATGAAAGCTAACCACAAGCAAATAGGAGTGGAACTAACCGCAAGAAAATAGGAGTGGAGCTAACCGCAAGCAAACCAGAGTGGAGCTAACCGCAAGCAACTCGAACTCGATATTTTAACTCGAACTCAATATTTTAACTCGAACTCGAAATTCTAACTCGAAATCGAACTCAACTCGAAATTCTAACTCGAACTCCAGCTCATGAAATGGACAGACCCTCAAAAATTAATTAAAAAATAAATCCAGTTACATCACACTTTGACATGACAAAACCTTAAGTTACCTTGTCTAAGCAAGCCGACATTAAGGACAAAAAATGATAAGCTAAGCTTACAAGCCTTATAAAATAAGTGATTAAGATTGGCGTTCTTTGTTCTGAGAAAGTGAACCGCCACGACAACCCTCGCATTTTAATTCCATAGGTGAGGGCCACAGGGTTATCAGTCACAACTTTAAAGTGTTCTCTCGTAAATAAAGTTACTAT
>NW_027557561.1:0-4174 GCF_052425735.1 Oculina patagonica
CTATTAAGACAATTGCGGTTATGTTTTCAAATAAAATCGGCAATATAATTAATTTTGTAACTCTGTGCTTCGTATAATGTGGTCGTCCAGGGGAGGATAGGCTTGAAAAGAATGTTGTTGAAGACTAAAATTTCGACAACCTGTGCGGAAGAGTCTTCTTTAGAGTCCAGAAATCTCCACTCGACTTTCAAGATGACTTCCGCTCAGGGTGTCGATACGTCAGTTACTCACCGGACAGTCACACTATACAAACTACTGATAAACCTGTATTCAAACCATTTACGTACTTTGTTTATCATTTCAATTTCAAACGCATTGGATTGAAGGCATTTAAACATTAAAGCTTCTATCGCAAATGTACTGTACGTTTGCTTAGTGTTAACGTAGATCAAGTTACTTGCTGATAATCCGTACCCATTTTCCTACAGGAGACTCCACGAATTGTCAGTATGAAAAGGAAAGATGGATTGCATCTGGAATAACCGACCTTCCTATACCAGATTGTGATAGTAAAGGAAATTATAAGAAAGTGCAATGTAGCTATGCTTGGGGATTAGAGTGCTGGTGTGCTGACAAAAATGGAAATGCTTATCCCAACACCGCAGTTGACAACACTTCTCCAAACTGTTCTGAAGAAGGTATAGGCAATTGCTATAGTGTCTAGTCTGTACGTATTTAAACTGCAGTTGAATTTTACGGTTACACTCATGTTGTTACTGAAATTATTTAGCGTATTTTCCCTGTTAAACGCCCGTGGCGTTTATTTAAAATTCGACCTGGTAGTCCGGGCGTTTATTTGACTCCTGCAGTTAATTCGAGCCCGATGTTTATTAAGAAAGGTTTCTTTTCGTTATTTTTGACAGCCATACATCTTGCCATTATTCCTATTTATTACACCTCAAAAAAATGCTTGAGGGACGTATTTTTCACAGCTCCACCTTGAGGACCCGGGCGTTTATTCGGTACACGTTGTTAAATACGGTACTATATAGCTAAAACAAATTTATCGATACCTACATAACTTGCCAATGTTGCAGCTTTAAGCAGGCAACCCACCGAGTGTCAAGAGAGGAGACAAGATGCCCTTAACTTCCGTGGAAACGACGTCAAAGTCAACAGAGATGTACCGCAGTGCAAACCTGATGGTAGCTACGATGACATACAATGTTCAGCGGCTTCGGGAACGTGTTGGTGTGTTTATTATAACAACATGCAAATCCTACGAACAGAAACACAAGGAAAACCAAGCTGTCCGCCCACTGGTAAAGCTTAAGCTTCTTATCGATTCCTAATCATGTCTAGGCCTTTTTTATTTTTTCGTCCAAAATAGTGTTCTCCACAAAAAAAAAGGTTTTACATGTATTGTGCAGTTGGCTAAATGGAGGCTTTAAATTAGTTTGTTGTCGTGTGTGTGGGGGGAGATATTATCCTTACAAGTGGGTTGTAATGTGAGGGAGTTCTAAAGAGAGTCTTTATACAGCCGAATTAACCCAATACTTACCAGTCAATTAATAATTATTTTAACTTGCGAGAACTAGCAAACTTGTTTTCATCAAGAAGTCAAGTGACTTACGTCTCGTACGTCTCCTTCGCCTTCGTCGTCCTCTTCGACCTCGTCGTTTTCGCACAACTCGTCAGGCATGTAATCGTAGACGGTTACATTGTGTTGTCTATACTTCTCGAATGTTCCAAGGCAATTTCCGTTTGTAGGCCTTTTGGTAATTCCACACAAAATATGGTTGTCCACAACAAAATGTGGAAATAAAATGATATTTCGTGCAATTGGATATACGGGTTAGGTTTTAAAGAAGTTTGTGCGGTGTATCAAAGAGGAACTAAGCTCGTTACAAGCCCGGGGGGGGGAGGGGGTACTCCCATAAATTTCGGATAGGGGTGTGCCGCCAAGGGTCTTAAACCCTGACCCTATTAAAGGATTAAGAAAGCGAAAATACCTTTTTAAGGCCCAAAACCGAAAATTGACACCCTATTCAAGGGGAGGAGAAGCGTTCCGTGACGACCCAAATAACGGCTAATCGCTCACGGCAAGACACAAATCTTTACAAAATCGCTTTACTAATACCTGAACAGAAAATTCAGTTATAAGAAACCTTTTTTTTCGTTTAGCTGGGCGTTTATTTTAGCTAATAGAATTTAGGTGCCCTATCTAAGGATCACACCGGGAACACATTGCCAAAAGGATCAAAAATGATACCCTATTTAAGGGCCGAGAACCTCAAAAACCATACCCTATCGGGCGGCACATACCTATATAGTCCACATATGGGATACCCCCCCCCCCCCCCGGGGTTACAAGTGGGCTGCTAGTAAATGAGGAATTTCTGGTGACTATGATTTATCACAACTCATAAAATTAATCCTTTTATCTATTTCTGATTCAAATCCAAGCTGGACTAACCCCATGCTTGCGGGAACGTATAAGCTCGAAGGGATACACTGGTTCAACTCTTCCTGGCCGTTATTCGCCTGACTGTGATAGGGATGGTAGCTACAAACCTTTACAGTGCCAGGTTTCCAGTGGCGTCTGTTGGTGTGTTGATAACCAAGGACAAGAAATACCAGGTACCAGAGGCAGAGGAAAGAGACACTGTCCTGCACCAGGTTGGTAACACCGATAAGCATCTTGCAAGAACTCGAGCGTTAGCAACAGCTAGAAGATTTTAGACCACTTCGTGTTTTGATACTTATTACTGTCCATGCTGCCAGCAAGGGCACTTTGTACCTTATTCTCACTAAATTCGCGAGTACTTAATTTCGCGAAAATTCAAGAGCCATATTTCGCGAGTACTTAATTTCGCGATTTTGAGAGGAAGGTGCAATTGGAGTGTATTAAATTTCGCGATTTTCATCTATTCTTCAATATGAAGCTTTGACCTCGAAACTGTAACAACATAATTAATATGAAAGTCATCGTATAAACAGTAAACAAAACAATATACACAGAACAAAACATAAGGTATTCAACAGTCTAAATCCCTAATAGGTTCCTCTACGATTGCAAGAGCGAGATTTTGAGGAACTTGACGGCAGAGAACAGTTCGAACAGTGCGACAGAAAGAGTGGGAGATAACTAATGGACAAAATTAAACAAAAAACACTAGATATGAAGCTCAGACATGTTAGAATAACCATGATAAAACACATGAGGTTTCATTATTTTTTTAAATTATCAGTACGATATTAAATTTCGCGATTTTAAACTTCGCGTGTCCTATATTTCGCGAGTATTAAATCGCGAAATTTAGTACTCGCGAAATTAAGTGAGAATAAGGTAGGTTTATTTATTGAACATGTAATTCTTTTATTGCGGCCTTAATTTACATCTTGCCTTCCCACAAGATGTTCATTGGGGCTATATTAATTCTTCTACATCTACATAAATGTGCTTGTAAAAATTCCTTTTACGAACAGACAGAACGGACAACCTAAAATTTACGTAGTTAAGAACTAGACTTTCACAAAATATGGCAACTACGCCGTGTTATCCTGGCTATGAAGCTTACACAAAAGGTTTAACCGAGTTAAAACATAGCTTGACAACGCTAATGAGTATCTATACCCATTTTATTATGTAGCAACACAAGTAATAAGGTACAATTAGTGTCAAGCATTAATGTGGTGTTTTTTTATCTGTAGGCGATCGACTAACAAAATGTCAAGAACAAAGAGAGCGATCACTTCAAAATAGAGCGCCTGGAAGTTTTATTCCACAATGCACCGAGGATGGTAGTTTTGAGAACATTCAGTGTCAGGGCTCCGTTTGTTTCTGTGTAGACAAGGATGGCAACGAGATCTCGGGAACCAAGACAACTCGCCCTGGCACACCTAACTGCCTTGTTCCAAGACCAAAAGATGATGGTAAGTAAAAGACTTAACCCTATTCAGACCGGGGGGGGGGGGCTTTTGAGGCCCGCGCTGACTTTGAATTTTTATAAATTTTTTAAGATTTAACCAAACGCTGCCAAACTTTCTGAGTTTTCCTAAAATTTATCTGGCAACAATTTGGTAGGGTTGGATAATGTGTCAGGAACTTGACATCACCATGGCAACGGCATTTTGACAGGCATGGTTTCCCAAATTTGTAATTTTGCGTGTTTCTGTTAATAAAAATCAACGTAAATGGGATTATTTTTACATTTTTACGGGTTTAAAGCAC
>NW_027557562.1:0-4173 GCF_052425735.1 Oculina patagonica
TGATACAGTTCTAAAAAAAAAGCAAGTCTGGGATAGGGTAGGGGTTTTCGGTGTCTAGTCTAGTTTACATAATTTTCATATAATGTCTGATTTATAACATTCACCAAAATGTTTTGACAACTTTCCAGCTACCGGTAAATAAAGGTGGAAAGATAAAATACTTATTTTTTGAGCTAGGCTGGGCCAGGAAGGAAATAATTGGTTTTGTCAGTTATTTCGCATGGACCTGCAGTGCCTGGTCCATACACCACGACCTTGAGATATTTTATCATCCAGGCCTCCAACTCAGCCACTATCACTCAATAATATCAACAATACCAGTCACACCAGAAAGCACATTCACAGCACATTCACAGCAAAATTACTAACTTATTGCTAACCCGAGGTGGCCTCCCCCATAAGCCTTGTGGTTTCTTGGAGGTCTCCTCGCCCTATCTGTTATTTTAATTTGTATGTTTAATTCTGAAGTGGCAAATAAATGATGATGATGATGATGATGATGATGATGATGATGATGATGATGATGATGATGATGAAAATAAACTTCAGCAAGTGTCAAGTCCAGAATAATCGAACAAGACTAGTGCCAAAAATCTATTTCCTTTACCTCTTCTAGAGGGTCTTGAAGGGAGGGGGGGGGGGGTATAAATCCCATTTTACAGCCCAAATTTGCTCAAATCACATTTCCCAGCCTATTATTTTTGTCTAAATCCCAGTCCCATTCCCATTCTTTTGTTTGTGATTCCCAGAATTCCAGTCACAGTGACCAAAATCCCAATTTCCAGCTGAAAAAATAGGCAAATCACAGTTCCAATTTTATCCCTTCAGGCCCCTCCTTCTAGAAATACAAAAATAGAACAGTTGAAACATTAAACACACTTCATATTTATCAGTCTGCTTGCCTAAAAACACTTTATACATGTACATGTAGTACAGTCAAGTTACCTCTTGAAGTCTTCAGTCTCTTCAGGTCCTTCAGGGGCTTCAGTCAGGATCAGTCAGGGGTCAGTGCTGTGAGTCTTCAGGACCTGTTGGTGACCAAAACTCTTCGTTGGACTGGAGAGCAAAAATGGATTGGTGTCAGTGGATTTTACCAAACCAAAGCACAGAACAGACTTTTTGGGGAAGGAGACTCGTGTGGGACACAAGATGAAGAACTCAGCTTTTCCCAGTACCAGTCCTCTCCGACCATCTCCAAAACGCGCGCGATTCGTGGCCGTTTAAAAGTAGGTCTGCAATGTGTATTTATGGCTTTTGAAGAAACTCTGCACTTTGCAACATGTGATGCAAACAAAGCTAGCAGGAACAGATTAAGAATTTTTCAGGTAGTTTGGAAAGCAGACACGCTGCAATGTATGATTGGACAAGAGAAACGAAGCTAATTTACATAGTTCCATTCAAATTCGTTCTGGAGACTGTGATATAGTTCAAAATGGTAGTATTCTCGCCTGATCGAATGTTAACATCACTTTGCGAGCCAAACATAAGGTATATTTCTAAAAGGTCATGCAGTTTAATATCAAGAACTAGCTAGAAAATGGCGCTCGTGTTTAAGTAACCTGACGCACGCATGAAAGAACGCCTGGAAGAATTCGAAAGTTTATGTCTATCTGCCTGGAGGCAAGTGCTTACATAAGTACCTTTGAATTCTTCCAATTTTTTGGGTGCTTGTAGCAGGTAGGCATGAATAGATTGTGCCGGTAAATTCAGGAAAAGTTGCTTGACAATATACCCAAAAGTTGCTCTAAAGTTGCTTAAATATCAAAAAGTTGCCACCAAAATTTAGAAAAGTTGCTTGCTCTCTAGAGTGAATTTTGCGTTTTCTAGAAATTGAAGCGCTTGCAGGTTAACTAAGAGTTGCCCCAGCGTCTATTACTCGCACTTTAAATACCAAGATGGCCGGCGGCAGGCTCTATGTTGCAGCGAGTAACCGTTAGATAGAAAGCCGCTGTCCAGATTTCGTGGGCGTAAAGCAAGTGTTATTTTATTGTCATTTTATTGTATATCCTTAGTTTTAATAAAATCAGTTTTGATAAAACCAGTTTTAATAAAATCCTTCGAAATGAAACGACCTTTTATGGTTTGGATCGGTTTTATATCAATTTGTTGCTCAAAAGTTGCCAAGGAAGGCAAAAGTTGCCCTAGGTTGCTGGTACTACAAAAAGTTGCTCAAAACGCTAAAAGTTGCTCAAAACGCTAAAAGTTGCTCAAAAGTTGCCGAGCACAATCTATCTATGCCTAGTAGCAGGCCACACAATCAAGAAGTGGACACAACAAAATTACCCTGGGCGTGTTTTGCACGCCTCCATTGGTGTCACGCTTTCCCGGCGTTACCGCTTTTCTCGCCAACGAAAAATAGAACCCAAAAAAGTTTTGTACGGGTAGGCTCCGCCCCGAGCTCTTATCCCTTACCCTCTTATATACCATTTTGCCAGAAATTGTACCCCTTTCGCATACCTTTTAATAAAAAAAGGTACCCCCTTTCATATACCTGAAAGTCATGGTATAGACTTAAAACATGACGTTTTCTTGTCATTTTCAAGTAGCGCTTAATAAATTGAAATAATACAGCCATAAATTACATCTGTTCGAATATTTTAATTAAAGGCCCTTTCAAAAACCTAAATGACAGATTTCCATACCCTTTCGTATATCTAAACTTGTGAAATACCTACCCTTTTATATACCTGAAGCCTGAAAAAGGTACCCCTTTTGGGCGAAGCCTCCCCGTACGTATAGGCCATTTTAGGGAGTACCCCCCCCCCCCCTCCGAGTGGACTACTGACTTCAAATGGAGTTTTCAGTTGACTTACGAGAATGCTGAAGTCGGATAAATGCTACCGTTTAGTATTGAATGTGGTTATAGTAATTGTTTGACCGATGATTTAATCCCAAATCAAATACCGTTTATATTTTATTTGGCACGCATTTTCGCTCCGCGTAGGAATAACATCAATACAAAGCGACGCTAACTAAAATTACTGCATGTCATACACGCAAGAAAGTCATAAGTTGTTTGCTTCTAACGGCAAATGTAATGTTTACTTGAATAAAAATTTTGTCTCCAAATATTCCTTGACCATTTAAGTTTGCTTTCTGTTCATATTTTTTCTTGGAAATCGAGTTTTGCGTAACTGAACATGACACTTCGCATGCGAGACTGAAATCTGACCCGTCCATGCTGGGTGACTGTCTCTGATTACTGTAAAGCGCCTTAGCAGTTTTGATTTTGGGATTTGATTTATTGGAAGTTCTTGAAATGCAACTATCCCTTTTGTGTTCGGAAACATTTTAACCATCGCGTGTTGTAATTAAAAAACAGTGATTAAACCTCATTTATTGCCCACATTTTGTGACATTTTTAACGTCGAAAAAATTAAAAGATTTTTCAAGAGTTATCAATTTGTCAAACCCGTAGCCTGCGTAGCAGACATCTGTGTACGTTTTTTAGTGCGTTAAAAAGAGTGCGCGATCGCGAGAATACGCGCGCTGGAAACTACGGCGCCTGCTACGCAGGCTATCAAACCTGTGTCATTTATGAACACCAGAGAAATAGCACTTTTTTTCGCACATTACCTAAAATACAATTTACCATATTTTGGTCATTTCAAACAAATACAGCTCTATCGAAAACCATTCAGTATCTGTTCTTATGAACAAACATGAGTATTTCGCTCGTTCGCACTTACCGATAGGTACAACTAGTAATGTTAGGATACTGTTGGAATTTTTTTAGCGTAACTAGTGTTTTTCCAGTGCTATCTTTATAACGTTTTCCATCAAGAGTCTTGCACATTTTCCCATCAAACTCTTACAAAGTTGGAGAGTACAATGTTCAAGTAACACATCTGACCAATGATTTTAGTCAGTAAAAAATTGTTGGAAAATGCTCTCAGAAGGCTGGAAATGCTATTTTAGAGACCCCCAGATTTGAAAATCTCCCGGGGGAGCGTGCCCCGGACTCCCCTAGAAGCTCGCGGCTCCAGCGCTCGTGGTGCCCCCCCCCCCCCAAATACATTTAACACAAAGGTTTTTCGTTGATGGCATTTTTTCAGGATAGTTTTGACTCTTCTTAAAATAGAATTTTACTGATCGCAACAAAGCGCAATTAAGATAAATGGCTAAACACCAAAACGTTTCATATTCCGACCAAAAGGCGCCTAAGATATAGTA
>NW_027557563.1:0-14378 GCF_052425735.1 Oculina patagonica
TTTCTCTGTATTTAAAGCAAAATAATATTTTCTTCTTTTTCATCGTTAGTTTTTTCTCTTCTGCCGTAGAGTTTTCCCTGATCCTTTAAAAGCTTCAAATTCTGGCTTGGCGGATTCTGTTTTGTTGTTTAACTGTGAAATGAAAAGAACAAAGTGGTTATTAAAAGCACACTGACGACCAAAACTGTGGATACAATCTTGAATTTTTTGCAAAAAAATCTTTCTCGCCAGATAAAAAAGTTGACAAAAACTGCTATCAGCATTGTTTGTGGGAACACTTTTTTCACGTCTTTAGAATGGAAGCAGTTTTTCTCTCGGGCATCGTCGAGATAGAGACGAATAACGCCCGAGAAAAAATGGCTTGAGCTACTAAACAGAGGGTGCGTTACATTTAACTGTACTTACCTGTGAGTTATTTGATTTGTTTAAGTTTCTTTTGAAAGTGATTTTTCCTTTCTCAAAGTCATAATTGGGAATTCCTCTAAAAGAGAAACAGAAGAAGCAAGTTAGTGCCAAGTGTGGCAAGCGCAAAAGCGTGGTCATTATTCAAGGAAGTGTTGTGTTCATGAGCAAGGCGTACTTTACTCTCACAGTACCTCTCTCCATCCAAAAGGGTGAGGCGTGGAGGTAACCCTCGGAAATCGAGGTTAAGCCCTGTCCCTTTCTCCATTTCAGTATTAAATGGAAAATAGAACAAAAAATAACCAAGATATTTGTCAATGACAACCATTTTTGGGTGCGTAGGAGTTCGAGGGCATAATTTACCGGTGTCTGACATTTGCAGAATGCAGACAGCAGAATGCAGACTAAGAGAATATATCGCGTTACCTTTACCATTATCAGGCTAACCGGAGTGAACTTTTCACTTGGGTTAGCCTACTACACACTCCAGTTAGCCTACTATTCACTCCGGTTAGCCTAAATAGCTCTGGTTAGCCTGTTTACGGTTAGCTTTCAATAATGGTAAAGGTAACACAATATATTATCTTAGTCTGCATTCTGCATATGTCAGACACTGATAATTTACTTGGGTACTGAATAATAGTAATTGCCTGGGAATGGATGTTTTACAATTGCCCAGTTGTAGCTGGGGGGGGGGGGGGGGGCAGAATTAAAATCGACTTTCTATACAAACATCACTCAAGGCTAGATAGTACATGAGATGCTCATTCATACCGTTTGATCACAGGAGGTCCCATAGGGACTGGATCGGAGGGAACATTCGACTTCTTTTTCTTTCCATCCAAGCGAAATCCTGAGCCTGTGAACGCCTTAAAAGATAAAACATGTTTCGAGTCAAGGCAAAACTTAGCCACCCTGTTTTTACTCCTTGAATTCCCTCAACCCTCCTACTACCCCCTTCCCCCTTTTTACGCCTGCTAGGCAGGCTACAAACACTGGTTTTGAAATGATCTTGGGAAAACAGAAACTAATAGCATAAAATAATTTTACAAGTGTGTCACTCATAATCGACCATCTCAATCTTCACCCATTCTAACCATCCTTGTTCTTCCTTGGCAAATTTTCACTGAGGTTTAACAATTTGATGGCAATTGTGAATTGCATGCAAGTTCTGGCACCACGTGATAAGATAAATTATCAGAAACGTTTTATTCACTTCAAATAGGATCTACTATTTTACCAACTATGATGCTAAAGAATGGCCGTAAGAGGTGTAACTCAATGTGCATTACCTGGAAGCCATGATCCACATGGGGTTCATCAGCATGCTAAGAGGAATCAGACACGAAATTATGCTTTCAAAACTTGCCTGGATGTTATTAATAAGCTTCCTTAATGTATAAATACTTGAATAATTAGTTTACACACCACACTGACAGTCAGTGTCAGTGACCAATTAGCTTGGTGAGTGATTATTGCAACATATGAACAAATGACTAAATAGTTACCGGCCCACATTCACCCTAGATGCATCGCGTGCCAAGGAACAATTTTTATACATGCAAATTGTACCCCGCCATTTTATGTGAGAGCGAGTTGAGTTGCTTTAATCTTCTTCCACACTTGTTTTTTTAGCTACAGTCTGTAAGTAGTTAACATGCTTTTCGGTTAAAGTGATTGATTGGTTGATTGATTGATTGTTTGGTTGATTGGTTGTTTGTTTGATTGATTGATTGAATAATTGATTGATCGAATGATTGATTGATTGATTGAATGATTTATTGACTGATTGATTGATTGATTGATCGGTTGATTGACTGATCGGTTGATTGATTGATTGATTGATTGATCGGTTGGTTGATTGATTGGTTAGTTGGTTGGTTGATTGATTGGTTAGTTGGTTAGTTGATTGATTGATTAATTGATTGATTGCATAATTGATTGATTGATTGATTGGTTAGTTGGTTGATTGATTGATTGATTAACTGATCGATCAACTGAATGAACGATTGATTGATTGATTGATTGATTGATTGATTGTTTGATTGATTACCTCTTCTTCCTTCTTCTCTTCCTTTTTCACTTTTCTCTCTGGCTCAACATACCCAACAGGAGGAGCAAACTCAACCTGGAGGAGATTCAACAATGATCTCAGTTAATAAACTCTCCCTGGCTCACCATCTGTGTTAAAAATGTAATAATAATTACCTGCATATCACACTCTATAATTGACACTGCATTTCCAGGTTTTGTCTCCAGCACTAATAATTCATAGATCTGCAAATAAACCAAGATAATAAATTTAAAACAAATTGCCATGAAGGGACAATCGATAAAATTCTTTTCACAATGAAAATAGGTTGTAAATTTATTATTTGTCACAAATTTTTAACCTGAAAATGGCCTTGAAATCACTTACCCTTTCATTGTACTTGATGGCAATTATGTCACCTTTTGTCAAACAGGCAAATGACCTGAGTGCGTTCTCCAAGCTATGTGCAAATATATTAAGGGGAATTTTCCAAAATATTGAATGATATTCTTAAAAATTAATGTTACTTAAAGATAAGCTGAAACATGTAATTTGTTGCTCTAGTGTGATCACCCAGGCGAGTGCATAGTCTTGAAAAGAACTGTTGCTGATGTTTTCATAGTTACAGCAGTAGTCATCCCCAGAGTCAAACAAGTTCTTTTTTCATTAAACTCTAAAAAATTATGCCTTTCAGGTCGTGAAGCATCACTCACTAAGGGCAAAAGACTTCTTGTCTTCACTATTCATCCATATTTTCACTACAGTCGATATGTAAGAATACATGTAACAGTAGAGATTTCATAAAAAGATACACTGCTTTTGGATTTGTAATATCCAGAAAATCAACAGACTGTGGTTGGAACTTGGCATAAGATGCAACTGGTAAAGAAGCACTCTCCACTTGAAGAAGACCACCTTCCTCAAGCAGCAGATTGCGCATCATCTGAAAAAGTGATGGATACATGTCAAACTATTATTTTATTTTAAACACAATCATCACCGAAACAAAGTTCATCTATCAACAAAGATCGTGTTAACCAAGGTCAGGTTTACTTGCTGTTTTTGATGGTTTGATCCCACATCCTGTCTTTAATTTCAGAGCATCCCACATCCCAATGAGACAGTTTGCCACATCCCCCCTTGATTTTAAACCCCATCCCACATCCCGCCAAACCTATTTTGGACCCTCTATACACAGATAGTTCACCAGGAATGTCTGGGGTCCATGATTGGCCACTGCGGACCACACACTTTGGTGTCTTGGTGTTGTGTTAGTTCTTGCATCGTTTTGGTGGTTTTTCTTTAATTAATTGGTTATTCTGGGAAATTTGGAATCAGTAAATGAGACCTCATACCTGTACATTTTAAACGAACTAAGTTTATTATTATAATAATAATTGAAAATAGAATTTGTTTATTGCCATTTTTTGTACACCGATCTAACCGAATGCTCCAAAGTAAACAGGTTCAGCCACCAGCCAGAATATTACCAAACAAAGATGACTCAAACTTGTATAAACATCAAAGTCCAAGTAATCAGAGATAGACATTATGATCCTCACCCAGTAAGGCAGGTAAATCTTGCCCTCATCTGCAACAAACTCCAAGACTCCACAGTGAGTGTTTCTACCTGACCTTGAATTGGTGAGTTTAAACAACATTGGATACACAATATGTAGTCTCGCTGTAAGAAAAAGAAAAGTGGTATTACTTTCAATTGAAAGTAAGTTATCCAATGTCATTTCTTAGTTGAAAAATTATTAAAAGCACATTGGATAATATTATGCATATGGAAGGAAGCTACAGTACACCAGGGCTAAATTTAACAAATTGACATCATTTTTTATGGGTCTGTCCTGTTATTGATGATAAATTGCGTCAAAACATTGTCAAAGTGTTGTTATATCCACAAGCCACCAGGTGAGTGGATCTACAACAAACTTTGACAAAAATGATGACGAAAAGATTAAAAAAAACATCCACTGATTGCGTCAGCAACAGGTTTGATGCGTATGTACTCTTATAGACAATAAAAGTTGGCCAATCAGCGCATGAGAATTTGCTCAGTTATTGTAAAAAATGCACTACCATGATAATCAATAATTCTGATGATTTTTTTTAGGTCAGGACCTGCTTGTTCAAAGCACAAAACAATGGAATCTTGATTTCTAGAACCTCCTGACAACTTGAACCAAAAGTGGTAAACTTCCTTTTCCCCTAGTGTCAAACACTGCAATTTTTACCCCGCCCATGCCCTCAGAATTCCATAATCCTAAACACACACCCTCCCTCCCCCCAACCTCCCTTTTGGAATTTCCAATTTTCTTCTTGAACCCCCTTGTCAACGGATCAGCAGATCAATAACCTTCATTTATACAAAATAGTTTAAAGGGGCAATATCATGGGAATTCTTATCCGTTTTGGTGTTAGCTCTGATAGGCATGCTTTCAGTGATCAACAAAAAAGCCTAGAGTTGAACAACAATTAAGAAATAGAAAACATGTTCCGTGTTTCTATCGAGTTATAGAAACACGAGTGGAAGTTTGGGAGAACGAGAAATGCTGTGGGAACACGAGTCGATAGACGAGTGTTTCCACAGCTTTTTCGAGTTCTCCCAAACTTTCACGAGTGTTTCTATAACTCGATAGAAACACGGGAAACATGTTTTCTATTTCTTTTAGAAAACAGCACAAAGTAAATAACGCACGTGAAGGTAATATTTAGCGCTTTATTTAACATCAAAACGTAGATTCTCTTCACCTCGCGGTGAACATAATCAGCCAATCATAGTAAGGGAGTCGATGAACAGAAATAAATCAACTGTTCAACATTTGATTCAAGGCTAAAATTCACCGTTTTTTGGCCAAACAAACAAAGAAAACAGGCCCCAAAGTTAACGTAATTATGAGAAATAACTAAGCCGATGGTTTATCTGAAGTCCAGCACTGGAAGGAGTCAAGAATTGTGGTTTTATTTCGCTTCATCGAACTAACTGAATGGTTTGACGGCCGATGCTGTCGATCGAGCGACTCGAACCTTGGAGGTGAAGGTGCATTATTTTTCTGTTAAAAGAAGTTTGACTCGGCATTCTGAACGAATATCCTGTCCTGTTGAGGAGCTGTGAATAGTTCTGAAGTGCTGCAAAGCCTAGAATGGAGTGAAGTTGCGCCAATTCATATACTTCTTTGAAAGGTCGTCAGCCGCTTCGATAATTTCTTTCACAGACTACTTTTGAATGTGTAGCGGGCTCTGTAAACATCTTACTCGCTTGTTTTCAAGTGTGCAAATATTTGTTTAGTCTTAACCCGGTTTTTGTCAGCTGTGACATTAAAATTTGGCACAATTCTTAGTTGTTATTTTTGCATTGCTTATTTCAGCGCCGTGAATATTGATTGCCGTGTCTACGACAACTGTCTGTGTCTCCATCGAGTTATAGAAACACAATTTTTAACCAATCAGCGCACGTACACTGTATTTACTTTGTGCTATTTTCTAAAGAAAGACGCAATCCATTCTTAAAGGTGTTAATAAATGGAATTAACGGTTTATAAGGGTTTTTTTTTTTTTCAAGTAGGCACTGTCCAATTTCAAAACATCAGCCAGACGTTTTCAAAGTTTTAGACCACTAAAACTACCATATCTGTCTATAGCCAAACCACCTTTGGACCATTTTCATGATTAGTACAGTACATTTTTAGCAATGTTAGGGCTTTAACAGTGGCTTCTTTTTTTTTTACCAAGACCTTCATTGCATTTTCAAGTAGCACTAAATCATGGTGACACTGTCCCTTTAAGCTTCGAGCTTGTGGGGTTGTGTCCAAAGAACTCCCCTTGCCCTCGAAATCCCAAGATGCTACTGTGGTATGGGAATGGACATTTCTTGGAAATAAAGTACTTAGTCCTTCACTTACTTAACTGATCCAAGGCTGAAGGTGGCATTATAACTGGAAACAATAAAATTAAAATAACAATGTTAACAAAGTATGCAGGATGCATGTTCCATATGAACCAAGTAACCAGACTAGCTTGCCATATAAATCTCCCTGCAGCTCAAAGGTTGGTGCAGCCAACCATGCAGTGTCTGGAAGGGCATGGATGTTAGTGATCCATCAAAAAAAGTTGATATGTTGATGGGCTGTTGACCATATTTTGTCATATTTTGAAGAAACTAAATCTTGGATTGTGGTCATCACTGTGAAGATAATAAGCTGAAGTGGATTATGTTTAATATCCATGGGTAATTAAGTCTTTGTAGGTTTTTTCGTCAAGGCAATTATGTATTAGTCAATTCCAAGCAAGATCATCCCCCGAATGATCCCCCTGGGGCAAACCCCCAGGCATTTGACTTCTTTCAAAATGTCTTCATCAAATTCCCCACTATGTGAACCAGGCCAGTTGCACGGTCAAATGCTCCACCAGTCGGGGCTGAAACTGTCATTGTGAGTTGGGTTTTCTTGTTAACACTTGGTCTAAATCAACACTCATGCCCTTTTAATCAGACGTTGAAACTACTTTACATTAACGTAACCAAATACTAACTTCATGCACTTGAGGTCCTTAAGCTCCATAGCGTTCTTTAGTTTATGACAGATTTTGTCAACTGTGAAATGCCGACCATCGGGGCTTCTGCTCGATCAAATTCCCCACTATCTGGGCCACAGTAGCGGTCAAATGCCCAGGGGGGGGGGGGGGGATTATCTCACTTGAAATTGACTGATACATTATCGTAAAGGCTAGTCTCCTCTGATATGTCAGTCCATATATCGGTCAGTGTCAACCAATAGTTGGCTAATAGTTGGTCAATATGTCGATCAATTATTAGCCAAGTAGATTATTGGACGACCATTGACTAAGCGACTATCAGTCGACT
Organism: Oculina patagonica; assembly: GCF_052425735.1. Lineage (NCBI taxonomy): Eukaryota > Metazoa > Cnidaria > Anthozoa > Scleractinia > Oculinidae > Oculina > Oculina patagonica. The sequence continues at coordinate 7,305 of NW_027557563.1, forward strand.
ATCAACTGTCGTGACTATCCACTGACTTTAGGCTGACTATTAGATGTTATATCCACCAACATATTGGATGAGACTACCTATAGTAAACAGTGGCCAAAATAAGTTGTGTATTGAGCTTCAGGAACCCACGAAGTGATGAGTAGAAGTTTCTCACACCAGCAGCCCTTTCCAAATATTAAACATGTCCTTAAAACAGCCTAGCCTTACTTGACGTATGTAATGCCTTACATACTTGACTATTTCCTGTTGTATTATGGAAACTTACTTTTTCCACCACGCTCCACATCTTCTCTCTCGTTTCCTGGAAACATGACAACTGAATAGCAGCGAAACTGCGTATTGAATGTCCTTGGCATACCACCAAACATCTCGAACATCTGTGAACGGAAGCACTTTTAGATTGCAAATAACTTCCACATAAAGAAGGCAAACTTTGCCTTTGAAATGGAAAGATCCATGCCAGAAAACTTACCATCTTGTTAAGTAATTATATTTAAAGAAAAATTCAAGAAATAATTAGCAAGTTATCTACTTTTTAGAGTTTCACTTTCTAGATTTTGTAGCCGGCGGTTGACAACAAAGTTTTTTTTGCTTGAATTGCTGAGTTACCGCGCCTTCTTTAGGCAACGCAGGAAGACTAGTAACAACCAGTAGGAGTGGAAATAAAGATGTTTGGAACAAATCACTGGATCTTTGGACGGCTGGATCGATGAACGATGAATCGATTGTTAATGACCACTGAGTCTTTGGATCGACAGATCGACGGATCAATGGAACAATGGAAATTTTTTTTTGTAGTTTTTAGGATCTGGACTGATGGGACGATGGATCGCTTGCTCCGATGGAACAAGATCTTGGAACAATGGATCGCTGGATTTTGGATCGATGGACAAGAGTAATGAGCTTCCGCGATGGATCAATAGGTCGCTGAGGAATATAACAAAATTGAAATCACGACTTTTTTGCTAGAGGCTATCCGAAAAATCTGCAACGAGTAAAACACTTTTATCAGATTTTAAATTCACGGAAAGGGGATCGGCACTACAACAAAAAAGCGAAAATCGAAAACAGATCTGGCCTTTGCGACAAAAAAAATCAATCATCACCCATCCCTTCAAATTGGCTCGAGGAGCTGGTAAACAAGAAATAACACGACACAGCAACAGTGTGAGTCAATTTTATTCATATAAACGTTCGAATTTATATATCGTAAAACAAAATTGTTTCATTCCCATACAAACCCTTATAAATTGAGTCTTAGTTTACTGTGGCTCTTATCGTAAGCTTGGGTTGCCTGTGGTTTCCCAAGACACAACTATAAATTTTGCTGTTCAAAAAATCTGGTAGAATCCGTGACATAGTCCTTTCAATCAGTGGAAGTGAGCATGCTTGTGAATTATGTATGAATGTATGTCTTGCACTGCATTGTAACTGTTGTTTTTAAGGAAGCAGCAAAGATAAAATTAAAAAACTAAAAACAGGTTACGATATGCAATTGCTAAAGTAAGGCAAGAGAGATTATCCGTAGTTTGTCAAGGTGACTTGAAATCATTTTGTATTAGTTTAATATTACATGCAAATTGGCTTCACACTAGAAGCCAAGTTAGTTTCAAGTAAACACTTGACTCAAGTGCACTTGAAAATCTCAAGTCGCATTTTACAAAATCTGACTTCACACTTGATGACAAAGTATGTTACTTGAGGTACAAGCTGTCAATCATCTTCAGAATCGTGACAACGCTGCACGTCGCTTTCATTTGGCTTCCATTTCCTATTGGTCAAGTGCGTTCTCAAGTGTGGTGTAGACCATACTTGGCGGCGTACTTCGGCTTCTTTGAACTCCGAAAGTTTCCATGGTCACCAAGTAAAGTTCAAGTAAGTACGTTTTACCCCTTCACACTCAAAGTAGGTTCCAAGTGTATTTAGATTATACTTACGAGCTGTAGTGTGAAGCCAAGTAATTCATGAGACCCGGTCGAGATCGGTCGCTTCTCGTTTATACATGCTAGACCGCAACACTATTTTAAACACAGACAATGATACGTTTGTCTGTATCACATAATCAAATTATTGCACATCAGAGAAGAAGAAAACTTAGTTAATCTTGTAAACAGCCGTTTTCCTGCGACAGTGGCGAAAACATTCTCGATTTTCACAGTCAACAATAAGCTGTTGCTGTTATGAAAGTTTTCGTGACTGATCAGTTTTAAAAATGAACGAATTAGGATTAAAAAAGAAAAAAACGGTGCCTCTTAATCTCCAATATAATTAACTAGGAAGACATTTGGCTCCTAAGCTGAAAACCAGAATACACTAATCTCACTTGTAAACACATAAAGAGGGAAAACGTGTCAAAACGCCTGTTATATGTTGCCAATTAGGCTGGTTTTTGACAAGGGAAACCCTTTTTCCTCGCCACGACCAATTCCTCGTCACCATATGCAATAAACTGCTATAAAAAAAATTCCAATTACACTGAACAATTCTTAAAACGCGCTTTTGCTAGAAGTTCTTGTAAAAAATGAAATAAAAAATCTTGAAATCGCACGTAATTGATCAGAATGAAACGTTTTAAGAATAAGCTTCATAGCATAACACATTTTTTTTTCTCTTCGGAAAATTATGCATATGACGAGCATTTGCTTTGCGTGAAAAATGTCTGGACGTAAAAAAATAAATGTTTTCTCAAACTGGTCAATATTTAAACATCTGTGTTTCTTAAGTTTCTAACAATGGGCCTGCATCAGCAATATTTTTAACAATACAAATCAGTTTAAAATTTTATGTTTCTTTTGTTGATCTATTGTGTCAATTTGCCTCCATGACGCAAATTTTCGATTCATAAACTCGTTTGATTTATCGCCGCATGCAAAAAAGACATTTAAGCCGTGCCCAGCAGGTTTTAAACCACTTGAATATTCAAATTTGGACTCATATTTAATACATTTAATGCAAAGACGCGTCATTTGAAATCCATTGTGAATGCTTGGTCGTAAATCGCGAACATATGGGTTCATGCAAGCAGCAGAAAAATACGCAGAGCGTTTCGCAGCAGGAAAAATATCTTCCGTAAAAAATTGATTTTATCCTGACGACAAAAGCGTTTACTATTTCTGACTGAAGGGCCGTCAAAAAGGTAAAGTATAAAACACATATTATTTCTTAACTGTGTTTGTCAGTAGCTTAATATATAGCCCATACAAGGGAATTATATTTTCCCTGAACTTAGCCGTGACTGCGTTGTGTTTACTTCCATTGTCAAAACATAAAACCAATTTAACTGAATCATTTTTTGCTAACGAGGAAATAGGAAACAATATTGTTAAAAATTCCTGACTAACAAATTCTTTTTATTGAAAAACAGGTTATTTTGTCTTTCTTTTAACTCCGAACAACCCCAAACAAAATTTTAAAGATTAATTAGTCATAAAGCGTATGTTTTTTTTTCGAATTCGACAAAAATATCCACCGAAAAAGTCTCCGTTAATGTCATGTTCTGACTGCCCTCAAATAATACACTTTTAGTCCATTTTATCCCGCATTATATTAGCGAAGCCAATATCGTTTGTAGTAAAGGATTTGTGTTAGTTGTCTTTCAATATATTGGCCTGAAGGTGCATTTGTTTTTTCAACGCAGAAAGTAAGCCAATACAGAGGTTTGTCTCTATCGTCTTACTGCGCAGGCATAAATTTCTGACCAATCATAATTGGACTTTACAAAAATTGACCAATAGGTGAATACTTTGTTACTGTGTCTCCTCTTGGCGGGAAAAATCTGAAAAACACTCATAGCCTAATGCATGCATTCTAGAGTGATTTTATTTAATCCGTGAAAAAACATCTAACAATTAGTGCTAAATAGTGGAAAATAAACAAAAGAAAACAATGGAATAAGTGTCTAATAGTATCTATTTGAGTAGTAACTATTTCACGGTCAAAGTAAAATCACTCTATGTAAACTTTCAAAGAATTAACAAAAGCCTTTTTCACAACTTATGTTCTATATATAATATAATCGGCTTAGATGTGACATTTTGGACATATAATCCTTTAAATCCGTGTCTAACAAAGTGCTTCTCTCACGCGTTGACTTGAAAAAGTATTAAAGGCTTACTTTTTCAAGTTGTTTCCGCACGACTTCAAAAAATCAATATTTATGGCCGTTGCATGATTTCTATCCGCAAACTAAAGTTATATCTTCCTCTAGATGTTTAAAGATAACGTTTTTTATGGGAGTTGCCTTCTACTAATTGTAGAACAGTTTAGACCAAAAATCTGCGAAATCCCTGCGACATAGCTCCTTTAACATGAAATTTATTAGAAAGGAAGTAACAGTAGGTCTTCGGCGTGATTTTACTACGAGCTTTTATTATGAAAAATGTCATGGTGGCAAAAAAAAACGAGAAAACATGGGTACAACTTTAAGCTCGTAATGTCTTTTACAGTCACGAAATGGCAAACACAATGTCATTTGTATTTAACCTACCAACACGAGCAATAAAAAATTAACCATAACAAATAGCTTTTTCTTAGCTTGATTTAATTTGCTACAAAAAGTAATCTTTCGGTCAACTTATCTCGCACTCGTAATACTGAAAGTTGCATTAGTCGTAAAAGATTATTCCGGTCATACACTAATTATAGTAATTCGCTTGATCACCTTGAGAAAATACTATTTACTTTATGCTAAGCGGACATCAGCAGCATCAAAAGATCACACGTGTAATCATGCTCAATCATCGACCCTCGTTTCTCTTATTAACGTTACCTTTTAACTGAATTTTAGGTATAGTAAATAATAAAGATGGTAAATTTTCAGCTCGGTAATAAATAATGAAGATGAAGTGTTCAACATGACACGAGCATGGGACAAAGAAAAAAGTTGGTTAGAGCGCCAAACCGGTATCTGGGAGGCCATAGGTTCGATTCCCGTCGGGAACTCAGAATTTTTCTTTATCCCATGCTCGTGTCATGTTGAACACTTCATCTTCATTATTTTAGGTATATTTAACCATGGTTATTATACCCCAATTTTGGGCATTTTAACCATGGTTATTATACCCAAATTTTGGACCTTTAACCATGGTTATTATACCCAAATTTTGGACCTTTAACCATGGTTATCATATTCAAATTTTGACCATTTTAACCATGGTTATCATACCCACATTTTGACCATTTTAACCATGGTTATCATATCCACATTTTTGACCATTTTAACCATGGTTATCATACCCAAATTATGACCATTTTAACCATAGTTATCATATCCAAATTTTGGCCATTTTAACCATGGTTATCACATCCAAATTTTGACCATTTTAACCATGGTTATCATACCCAAAGTTTGACCATTTTAACCGTAGTTATCATACCCAAAGTTTGACAATTTTTAACCATGGTTATCATATCCAAATTTTGGCCATTTTAACCATGGTTATCATACCCAAATTTTGACCATTTTAACCATGGTTATTATACCCAAATTTTGGCCATTTTAACAATGGTTATCATATCCAAATTTTGACAATTTTTAACCATGGTTATCATATCCAAATTTTGGCCATTTTAACCATGGTTATCATACCCATATTTTGACCATTATAACCATGGTTATTATACCCAAATTTTGACCATTTTAACCATGGTTATTATACCCAAATTTTGGCCATTTTAACAATGGTTATCATATCCAAATTTTGACCATTTTAACCATGGTTATCATACCCAAATTTTGACCATTTTAACCATGGTTATCATACCCAAATTTTGACCATTTTAACCATGGTTATCATACCCAAATTTTGACCATTTTAACCATGGTTATTATACCCAAATTTTGGCCATTTTAACAATGGTTATCATATCCAAATTTTGACCATTTTAACCATGGTTATCATACCCAAATTTTGACCATTTTAACCATGGTTATCATACCCAAATTTTGACCATTTTAACCATGGTTATTATACCCCAATTTTGGCCATTTTAACAATGGTTATCATATCCAAATTTTGACAATTTTTAACCATGGTTATCATACCCAAATTTTGACCATTTTAACCGTGGTAATCATACCCAAATTTTGGCCATTTTAACCATGGTTATCATATCCAAATTTTGACCATTTTAACCATAATTATCATACCCAAATTTTGGCCATTTTAACAATGGTTATTATACCCAAATTTTGGCCATTTTAACCATGGTTATTGTACCCAAATTTTAGCCATTTTAACCATGGTTATTATACCCAAATTTTGGCCATTTTAACCATGGTTATTATACCCACATTTTGGCCATTTTAACCATAGTTATCATACCCAAATTTTGGCCATTTTAACTGTGGTTATTATACCCAAATTTTGGCCATTTTAACCATGGTTATTATAACCAAATTTTGGCCATTTTAACCATAGTTATCATACTCAAATTTTGGCTATTTTAACAATGGTTATTATACCCAAATTTTGGCCATTTTAACCATGGTTATTATACCCAAATTTTGACCATTTTAACCGTGGTTATCATACCCAAATTTTGGCCATTTTAACCATGGTTATTATACCCAAATTTTGGCCATTTTAACCATGGTTATTATACCCAAATTTTGGCCATTTTAACCATGGTTATTATACCCAAATTTTGGCCATTTTAACAATGGTTATTATACCCAAATTTTTGGCCATTTTAACCATGGTTATTATACCCACATTTTGGCCATTTTAACCATAGTTATCATACCCAAATTTTGGCCATTTTAACAATCGTTATTATACCCAAATTTTGGCCATTTTAACCATGGTTATTATACCCAAATTTTGGCCATTTTAACCATGGTTATTATACCCAAATTTTGGCCATTTTAACCATAGTTATCATACCCAAATTTTGGCCATTTTGACAATGGTTATTATACCCAAATTTTGGCCATTTTAACCATGGTTATTATACCCAAATTTTGGCCATTTTAACCGTGGTTATCATACCCAAATTTTGGCCATTTTAACCATGGTTATTATACCCAAATTTTGGCCATTTTAACAATGGTTATTATACCCAAATTTTGGCCAT